>NC_133822.1:59403249-59703249 GCF_047830755.1 Zonotrichia albicollis | reverse complement strand
GGGGCTGCTGTATCAGCATCCACTGGCAGTGCCACATCTGTGTTGAACACCTGGGGCCTGCTATAAGCAGTCATGCCCCAAATGGCAAGGCTGCTGTGGTTGTGCTCAGATCGCTTCAGACCTTCTCTGAGCACGTTCCTGCTACTGGGGAGAAGCCACAGGGTCTCTGTAATGGGTTCTTCTCCCCAGACTGCCCTGTCTCACCTCTGGCAGTGGAGAGCAGCCCTTCTCTTTGACAAAACAGACTCCCACCTCCAACAAGGGCATTGTGTCAACATCCTAACCTGATGCCCTGTGCTGAGCAGCTGTGCTGCAGAGGACACTGGTGATACTTGGGGTGAAGAGGGTCTGTGACTCGCACTCTCACTTTGAGCTGTCCCAACAATGGGATATGAGATACCATCCACCTCTAAATGCAGGTTGAGCTGTTGATCTGTCCTGACACAGGCCTCAAACTGGCTGAGCAGAGCCTCACCACAGAGGCTCTGGCCCTCTGGCAGAAGACAGTGTGCCACCTCTGAGCTCCAGATTTCTTGTATTTGAGAATAGAAAGTTCCCCAGGTAGGATATTTAGGGGCCTGCTTCATAAGCAGGTGACTGAAAGTTCTAATGTTTTATGTTCCAAAGTACAAAGTTCCCACATTCTGTATTTATTTTACAAGACCTAAAACCAGCACAGACACTGGCCAGAAGAAAAGGGAAAATTTCTGTGCTTACTCTGCTCACAGTATTTCATATGGTTGGAGAGCAGCAGCCTCCTGAAGTCATGGTGTACAGAAATGCAACCCTCCCACCTGAGACCACCTGAACCCTCATTCAGATACAGATTTCACTGACACTTTCTTGCAGAAAACTGATGTCAGTTGAACTGTTTCTGTACCAAGCATGACTAACCACATTACAATCTGGCTTTTCATGCCATATTCCAAACTAGCTCTTTCATTTTTTTTCTGAGAAGGGCAGTGATTCAGCATTAACATACTTTTAAGTATGTGATGTTTTTCAAGGACTCTTCAGTGCACATGAATGTTTATGAATACTTTTTTTAAATATTAAAAGAAATAACTGCCTAAACGTTCCATTTATCTGCATCAGTTTCTCAAGCAAAAAACTACATTTTTAGTCCCATAAAAACCTCAGTGATTTTTATACTCAATTTACATGAACTAATCCTTTTAGGGATAATCAACAGCAATGCTAAGCAATCTGCAATGATCAGGGACTTCTATTTTGTAACTGAAACTGAAGGGACGGATACCTGGCAATAGAATAGGCAAAGAGAGAACAAAAGTCTCAAAATGAAGCAAATAAATTATCACTTACCCGGTTCAAGCAGTATTTGCTCTCTTTCCCATAAAAGTGTTGGAGGCATTTCATGTTCTGCTTGTCAACAATCTTGTTGAAGAACTCGTTGATGGTTCGCACAGAGACGGCGCAGACAGCAGATCGATTGGTTGGTTCAGAGGAGTCTGGTTTGCTTTGTGCAAAAACACCATAGAGGATATCATCATTGAGCCCAAGGCCCATTTCGTGTGCTAGAGCTGCACCAGGCTTGCTGACATAGGCAGCTTGCAAAATGTTGAATACCTCCTTCCGGATGGACCTCTTCCTTCTCTTTTCAGTAAAAATGCACTCAAGAGGCATTTCCATGTAGGAACGCATCTCTGAGTCTAAAGTGCAGAAGCGGATAATTCTAGTGTGAAAAGACTGTGAGTCAAGAGCTTCTCTCTGTACAGTCAAAAAATAGACAAAGTGATCATTTTCAAAGGCATGGACGTACCTAATAGGATACGAGTCACGGAACTGAGGGAGGATATCTATATAAGACTGATCTGTGAGAAACTCAAAACCATCCTGTGTTTCTTTTAATCTTCTAACCGATATTGAATGCAGCACGTGGGGAGGTTGAAAGGCAGATGTCACAGTATTTCCAACAAAAAAGTTGACAAACCTGTCCTTTTCAGTCACCAAAACTTTGGTTCCTAAAGTGCTAACAACACAATCAGGACAGTTATCTGCTTCTCCATCCGCCTGGGGTGAGTACATGCAGTGCACCTCGCTTTCAATGTCAGCAGGGTTGTCAGGGTGAATGATGTGACGGTGGCAGATGCCTCCGGACACACTACCACAGCTAATGAGCTGATCATCATAATAAGTTTCTAAAAGCAGTGCCATGTTGATGTTATCCTTCCATATGCTGTTAGATAAATTGGCTTTATCTCGGCAGTCTTCACATGGTGCACAGTCAGGGTTCTCCAAAACAGGCCCAGTCTTGTACACAGAAATGTTCTGGAGAGTTTCATTTAGTACGTAAATCTTATTGACTGCTCCAATATAAACATGATGCTTGTATAAAACTACATTCTGAATTGGTGTGTCTGCAATGAAGTTAGGAAGATCATATTTTACACCAAGATTCATCTCTGATTTTTTAGCTGCTTCTTTGCATTGTCCATGGCTCCTCTGCAGCAAGGCAAACAGGAATACAATAAACCCAGAAGGATTTGCAGTAAAAGGCTTCATTGTCAGAGATCTAATCTGTCAAAATATATTTAATGGGAAAACTGGTTATATTTCATATACTAAACCATCAGTTTATCAGACAACAGAAATCCGTTTCTAGGCTGCATGTAGTAGCTGAGCTATTTCAGTTTAAGAAGTGTTGCAGTCTTGCTTAGTACCATATTGTTGCATTAGAAATGGCTACAATCACTGTAGGTACCCATTTCACTGCCTTTAGAACAATTCACAGAAGGATTTTCTTATGATGAGTTTCTCAAGACCCCTTGGCATGTTGTAGAGCAGCAAAAGAGAGAGGACTACTTCCACAACACCATTAAACCAGCTGACTGCTACAGTTTAGAACAGGATGGTGTACACATAGCTAAAAGCAAAACTGCCCAGGAAACTTAGGGGACAACAGCACACAAAGCAGTTGGAGCACTTCAATGTGAGGCTATAAGATATTTGTCAAGGTCTCAAGGGGCTGAATGGATTCCTAGCTGATCAAAAGTAAGAAATAGAAAAGACATGAAATAATGCCAAGATTTGAGCTGAATGGACTTATATTCTGTTGATTTTTTTTGATTAACCAAGGAAGAGACACTTCACCAGACCAAATGAAGAAACCCCTCTCTCTCCCTCCCTCCCTCCATCTTCTCAAATCACCGTCTTTCATAAAGGCCCAGTTTGGAAAAAAGAATGTCTTTTTTCAGCCAGCCCTACTTCTTGGAATAGTCATTCTCCCTAGTGTTGACAAGGCTTTGTAATGTATTATTAGAATATTTTATGCATCATGTGGTGTTTGGCATGCGCAAGCTTTATTTTAGGCCCTGTACCACAGCAGTAAGTCACTCTGGTGAGCCTTACAAGACACAGGCGTATCGCTGTACTGTAAACAAAGGGCTATCAAGTGACCTACAGCCATTAACTGATGAAATCAAACCACCTAGCACTTCTCTCTTTTTCTTTTACATCTCCACACAGTTGTTTGATGTGGCTTGAAAAACCAAAGGCAGATGACTTGTGTGATATTTCACCCCCTTGAAAGATCAATGAAATGAACTGTGGTTATGAGCGTTTCAGAGCAGTATCCACACTATGCCCTGTCACACCAGATTTCTTCTGTCAACATCATGACACATTTGCGAAGCCGAATTTAGCTTCTTCATGGAGAAAACAATTATGCATTCTAACAGCAATATGATCACATACTTTGGGAAAATTCCTCCAACTTTGAGTATAGTTAGGCAATTGTTGCCAATCAAGAAATGCTTGTGACCACTGAGAGAATTTAAAATAGATGATCTTGAAAATTACAAACTGAATAATAGGAATCTGTACCAATTTTTTATTTCATTAGGAAATGAAAATACTACTATAGACCAGAGCTGTTTCAGCTGTGTATAAATCTAGTGTTTTCACTAGATTGGATAAAACAACCCATCAATAATTCTTGTGGTGCTTTATTTCAGAGTCCACTGAATTCTTTCTGTGGTTTACCTCTTTAATTACACAAAATAATAGGTTTTGGAAACTAATTGTTCTTCCTCCCTGTTATCTGATAAGAATCATGATTGAGAGTTGGGGATAAAAATCAGAAACACAGGCTAGTTGCAAGTATTAGCTAGTAAAAACAAGTCACACTTCCAGTGTTGAGACATAAAGATCATCCTTCAAATCAGTAACATTTTTCTGATATTAATTAGTGATAACAGAATCCTGGAAACAAATCTAGCCTGGATTTGAAAGAAAAAGAAAAAAGAGCAAGGATATTGCTATAATTAGAAAATAGTCCCAGTACTCAAACTGCTGACTTCCATATTGTATAGGGCAGGAAGCTGTCTTCCCATCCTCTGTAACATCTTGCTGTCATGATTTTTTTTCCTGCTCTGTGCTGGGATGAAACCAAGAGCTTTCAAAGTTTGTGTAAAACACCCAGAATTCACACATGATCCACGTTCACATCCTGCCTGGCCAGTGTCAAGTGCAGGTCCCAGCACTGGGAGAAGTGGGGGCCTGGTCTGACTGCCTCTTTTCAACCAGCACTCCCACCCAAGACACTGCTGAACCTGATGCATTCCTGCAGATTCACTTCTGATGAGTCAACGTGTCCTGACAAATACTAGATTGAGCAGAAAATTCCAAAAGTGCTCTATTTCTGACACGAGCCAGAGATAGATATATTGTTACTGTAATAAGTTTAAACCCCTTACTAGAGGCAGCCCTGCAGTGGAGAGACAAAGCAATGGGTGGGACAAGAGTTGCATGAGGATGGGGCACCACCAACACAGGCAAAAAAGATTGAAGGAAGGTTACTTGACAGACACCTTATTTGTTGCAGTATACTCTGTACTACATTCTTGTTTTAATGTTCCCAAATAGATTTCCCACCCAATGGGTCCCTCAGTTTTCAGTTTACAATCCTCCCTACTCTTCCAGTGTCTAAAAAAGAGGATGCCTAGATGTCCAACAATCGGTACCAATGAGCACTGCAGGGGTATTTAGAGCCATAAATACTATCTGACATATTTTTTCTCTCCAACCATATTTTGAGATGTGAGGCCAGTATCCTCAGACAGTCTGCTCTGCCTACATTCAGTAAAACACCACTGATTTCAATCTATGTTCAGGAGACCAAAAATTCCACCTTAGACTCCTTTAGCAAGTGAGGCTGGAATGGAAAATTTAACAGTAAGAACAAAGGTGGGATTCAGTGTGATGTAAAGGATGCCAGGAATAATAGGTACTTTATTTTAGCACTACAGGAAGGAAAATATGAGCAATAAATGAAAATCAAGTCATCTTTTCTCTTGTATTTGAGTTTCATCATAGAGCTTTCCTTTGTGTACTTTTGAGATGTTTCAAGCATCCTCCCAGACAGAAATCTGCTGATTCCAACCTATGGGAAGCTCTGGCTCAGATTTGTGGGCAGCTCTCTAGGGAAGGTGGCTCTCCACAGCCCAGGTCTTCAGCACACTGTGAATCTTCTCTCAAGGTGCCTGACACAGAAGGGACATGTCCTACAGTGAGACATTTATAGCTTAGGGAGAACATAGGAGTCATGTGAAGAGCGCTATGAACTTCACAGTCCTCACATCATATAAACTCTGCTGCTTCTTTCTCAGAGTCTCATGACATTTGGTGCCACTTTTCATGTGCATCTGACCCAGGTTCTTTCTCTATTCCTGCACTGCAAGGTCCAGCACAGAGCTGCTCTTTTATGACCTTCAGACCAGGTCACTGGAAATACACTTCACCTGAATACATCCTGAAGAAGCAGAGAAATTTTGGTGAATTAAAAATTCAGTCTTTCTTCAAAGGTCCAACAGCTCTCCATAGCATACACTCAAAGGTAATTTGTTGAACTTACAGGGATTTGATGAATTAGAACCAAAGTACTTGTGCTATAGCTACAGGTCAAAGAACTAGCTGCTCTCTATCAGTTGCAGAACGAAAACAAGGAAACCTTTTGTTTCTCTGCTTGCTTTGAATGATGGATGCTGTTCAATCTTTTGTGACCTTCCTGAGACACGTGTGTGTGTCCTTCATGTATCTACAGATGACTTGTAAGTTTTGGCCTGTGTTGGCCATCAGTGAGCAATAGCTGTCATGGATTATTCCTTTTGTAAGAGATATTTTCAAAGCCAGTGTCATGATGTGCTCATTTTTCCATCACTCATCAGATAGTAGCCAGTAAAACTGATGAGAAAATAGATTTTGGTTAACCATTGCAAATGGTTGGTAATGATGTGTCATATTAGTGTGAGTGCTATGGCTGGTGCTGTGTTTTTGTACCATTAAGTTTCCCAGTGGTAATCTTCTTCCTACAAGTTTCATTCCCTCTAATTATGACTTGGGTGATAATTTGTAAATATTGAACATCATGTCTCTCCTTGGCACTGTTTGCAACTGTACTGACAAGTCAGGCCTGGCCTTATTGTGGAATATGTTCAAACTGGCATATGCAAGGAAGCCAGAAAACACAGGCATGCTTGTTTGCCTTTCCCTCATTTCAGAAACTTGGGTCCCATTTATCTCTAATCACAAGCACTCCATGGATCTGCACAAGCTCAGACAATATGCTGACATGAAAGCATTTTGTCCGTTGTTTGGTGCATCTCATTTTTCCTAGCTTTATTACAGAAAAGGAAATGGCAGGGTCCTCTATCCCACAGAGAGAGTGTTTGTACAAGAACATATTTAGTCCTAAGATAGGTCATTTCAGGTTAGGTGACAGCAGAGCCATGTTAATTCATGTTTCAAAAACTCTATTGTCAGCAAATGGTAGCCTTTTCCCTTTTTTAAAGCTGATGGTATGGTTTTATACTTTTTCCAGTGGGAGAGTACATTTTGTTACTTTGGTCTCTGACAGAGTTGAGGTGGCAAATTTATATAGAATAACCCTAGTGACCACTCCTCCTGAGACTTCAGTTTGCTTTGCTATTTTGGACTAAAATCTGTGCCAGTGCAGGACCTGATTCCCTGTGGTTCAGAGGCTGTGCCATGGAGAGAACATCATCATTTAAGAGGACAGGGAAAATAGGAGGGGGTGATAACAGCTCCATTCATCCAGCTTTAATCAGTTGTTGCAAATCTGCCACAGCAGTGGCATCAGCTTCAACAGATAAAGCCCACAATGGATGTGCCTTCATCAGACTTTTCAATTAACCAATTCCATCTGTACACAAGGTTGAGAATATCTAAAACACTTAGTGAGGATAACCTGTTTTCTAAGTTCAGAGGTAAAAAAAAGGTTTTAAATCTGAACTTAGTTACCTTAAGACAACAAAGAGAACAAGGAAATTGAAAAAGTTAGCAGTAAACACAAAAATAATCTCTGAGCTGAATTCAAATGGCTAATCTGAGTTAAAATTCATGTTCCCTTGTCTTCAGTGCTATTTCAGCTCTAGGTTAGGTCACTCATCCTGACTAGGGTGGCAACATTATTTTTCCTACAGCATGATATGCACTCTAGCACAATTCAGTTTTCCAGAGTATAGAGCCAAAGAACTTGTTATCAGTGATTTAGGTTATAAATTCATTCATAGCAGAGGTGGGAGGTTTCTATTTGCTCTTTTTATTCTCAGAGGTGTGTGCCCATGCAGATGGCTGATGGGGAAGAACTGTTGGGCAGGGCACAGTCTAGGCAATTGCTGGAGGATCTACCATTAACTAAATCCTCTACATACACAGTGCAGTCATGTGTGTCAGAAGAAATTGCTTTCATTAGCAGGTTCAACTGATCTGTAAGCCTTTCCTTACAATATTCAAACACATAAAAAAATTAAATTATCCCTGCATAAAACACACTCTTTAATATACATAGTCCATTACTGGGTATAATATACCATTATAAATCACATCAGCTATCAAAAGAAACATTTTTGTTGTCTAGCACATTTATTTTTAACAGGCTTTAAACCACAAGAACACTAATCTAGCCTTTGCAGTTGAGAAAATGCTATTCTTACACTCATTTGGCATTTTTTGGAGGTGTCCTGCAGTGTAGTAGAGTATTTTATTTGAATTGCTTCAGAACTTAACATCCTAAAGCCAACTCATGTCATGGGTCTCCAGCACAACTGGATTTATTTAATAATTTTTTGTTGTGATGGGCTACAATGGCACTACTGGCTCTTTAGTAATGAACCCCAGCAAACACTCACTGATGTATTACAAATGAGTGGAACTGATCAAGAGCTATATATTGCTCAGAAAGATTAATTTAATACGTGGAATACTTAATACTTCCACTTAATAGGTGGAATTTCTTGCAATTGAGATAGATTTCTCATGTGAGAAAGCAGCACTCATTTTAAGGGCTGAGCAATCAATTCCATAAAGAATGTGGACTAGAAGTCCAGAATATACATAGAATAACTGAAAACCAGAAAATTACACCAAATAAGGTAGAACCTCCACTGTCTCTTCATGCTTATATTTGCAGATGGATTTGGGTCTTTAAATAGAAGAGGACAGCTTTCCACATCTGGATGATAAGGATGGGAGGATTTTAAAAAACCCTATTGTATTGTTTAGGAAAATAGAAAGCAAGCTTTGAACAACACAATTGTTCCATCCTGTTCATCTGAGATGCAAGTCAGCAATTGTGGAACTTCAGTAAGAAAATAACTGTGATGCTATTGTGGCGCTTTACTATTACAATTGAAGTAAAATAAACCCAGTTCTAGCATAGACTTAAGCTTGGTATCTGCAGCAAATAATTCAGCCTGACGACTGACATATGAACACCTTACTCAGTGCAAAGGTTCAGTACCAGCAGAAGAAGAGCTCTCTATGTGTGTGTGAGGAGAGTAACATGCTATGCCTGATACAGTGCATGTCATGACTAATAACACAAGGCAATATTGGTCTTCTGGGTCAGGTTAGTGCATATGGAGATATTCGGGGGTCACTTCAAATTTTTCATGTTTGAACAGACTAATTCAACTCTTATCTATTTTCACCACATATGCAAAGCAGAGGCCTTTATCAGCTTCTAGTGAGTTGAGATAAATGCAGACACACCCTGGTGGACTGAGGAAATCACACAAGCTCGCATAAAGACCCAAGTCTTTGTTTCTGGTGTCACAGAAACACCTCACAGTAGGAGAAAGCAACTTACTTGCATTTCTGAGTCGATCCTCTTGATCAACTTTTTTGCATGAGTCTGAGCATTTTGTGGTTGTCTGTACTGAATGGGGACAGAGTGATTTCCTTGGAATGTTGTTCCTCCTTTTGTAAAGAGCCAAGTTGGCAAACCTGGCTGCAAGCACAGTTTTAGCTCAATTCCCTCAAATAGTCCCAGCACTTAGACTTGCTACTCTATATTTTATGGTTATAACATCTATCCACCTGAATTCTTGTATTGAAATGCAGAGCCTATTTTGGAAGCCTTTCCTGTCTTGTAAAGCTAACAGTCTTCCATACTGTGATAATTAAAGGAATGGCATGGGTCATAAAAATGAAAAAGATTAAAAGGCAGATATCCATGAGTAACCAAGACAGCATACAGATTTGATCTAAATGTTCTAACAGCAATTATGAATGATCTTGATGCAGGACATTTCCTACAGTTTAATTGTCATTTGCTGCTAATGGTTCTTAGGAGTCCCTGAGATAATAACTCTTCACAGCCAAACATTAATCTCTTAAAAAAAAAAGTTCTCTATGTCAATAGATACAGATAGTAAAGTATATTATATATGATAACTGGGCCAAAATAGTGATTATAAGGTATGTTTTATTAGAATGGTACCAATGGATCTACTTGCCCACCAAATGACCAAGTTTCCTTTTAATGTCATAAAATATATACTAATACCAGCAACTGAAACCCAAGAAGTCCCTGAATTCTTCCAAGGTGTGGCACAAATACCTAGGATACTAAGCAAAAGAAATTGTGCTGGCTCTGTTCTTTCCTCTGAAAGAGCTGGCAGGACGGTGTCAGGCAGTGGCTTTCTGCTTGGTGGGCACACATAAAGCATGCCACTGTGTGCCATGACTTCACCCTGCTCACTTAATGTGTCTCCAAGAGCCACAAGGCAAATTAGCAACCAAACTTACGGTCAAGGATTTCCAAAAGGCTGCTGATGCCTTGCTTGATGCACAGCTTGTCAAGCTGAGATGTCATGGTCAAACTGTGTAGGGTCCCAGCAAGATCAGCACATCTGTGTGACTGAGCTGGGCTCACAGATTTGGAGAACTGGCCCAAAGGCTGGAATGAGACCCTCAGCTCTCCTTTACTCAGCCTGCTGGGGGTGGCTTATTCAGGGAAAGGAAAAACCAAGAAAAAGTTCTGCTGGTGCACCTGTGTCAGCACTGTTCAGAGTTGCCTCCAAGTCATCTCCTTGCATCTAGGAACTTTTGTGGGGGGAGCTGGTCTGGCCTGGCACAGTCCATTGGGCTGATACTGTGTTGGGCTAATATTGTGCTTTTTCTGCATGCATACTTAGGGCTGGAAAGCAGACTGCACTCCTTCCATGCTCAAGCTGGCTCCACAACCTACAGTCACGATTGTGTAATGCTGTGTTTGAGATAATCAGCCCTGCCAAACACAAACCATCCCTGTGCAAAGCTTTGGTGGTCTTTGCCCCAAGTGAAAATGTGGTGCAAACACTCAAAACAGCTACAAACAAAACTGAATTGGCTGTGTTTGTAAATTTGCTAGTGAAAGCAATGGGGTCTTTATTTATGCCCCAGCTTCATACATAATCTGATACCAAAGTTAATAACCTGATGGTCTACTTAGCTTCGTAGCAGCTTTTTGATAATCAAACAGGAGCAATGTCAAGGATAGTGTTCATTTCCCATCTGTGTTTGGTTAGGAGGTTATGACCTTTTCTTTTTAATGCTGACCTCACTTTTGTCACTGTAAGTTTATGTTATTGCAGTGCACTTTAAGTGATGCCCTACTTTCCCTTGGTTTAGAGAGGGAGCTAATGACGCTCATTGGCATGAGCGCTGCCTCGCTGCGAACCGGTGATTCATGATCGCCTTCCAAGGACCTTACGGAATTGGCCTTCATAAATCCTGAAATGGCCTGGGACCAGCCTCTCTGACATCCTGGCTCTCACCAGAGGCAACAGTGTCACAGGTGCAATCAGGAGAGTGGCTGATCTGCAGCAGCCTCAGCTCCCTTTTTTTGGCAGATGTCCCTCAGCAAGGGTCCGTCAGCCACAGTTTTTATTTTGAAATATTATGTTGACCTTCAGAAGATGCTGAAAAGCTCAATAGTTTGAAGAAGGAGTTCAGGGATGGCTGAGCAGTCTGAGTTTTTTCATGCTAATGGGATCTTTTTTTGTGTGCTTGTTTCTGAAAGGATTTTTCAGCTGGTTCATTTACTTTCTTTCAGCCTGTCCTCTCCCCTCATTTGAAGAGACCTGGGAAGCTTAAATGTGCAACTGTTGCTCTTCAGAGGTTCTCATTTATACTGGGCCCAGAACAAGGTTTTGGACTTGTTCAGACCCTGGAATGCTTCCTTTAGAAATCTGGAGCCAGATAAGGAGTCTGCGAGATAAGCAAAGATGTGGTTTCCAAACTTCAAGAGGGTATTTACCTTTCTCATTGGGGTGAAATGAGGATAATTAATCCATTCTTACAAAACACCTCCAAAACTAAAAAGGCTTAGTGCTGATGTTTACTACAGGTGTAGCACAGAAGGTGAGCTGTAGGATGGTGCCTGCCATTAAGGGGCTGATATAAAACCATGGTCCTCATCCCTGCATGAACAGGCTGGCCTAAGGTCTAAAATGGGACCTGGGACTAGCTCTGCTGCTTTTGCCCCCTGTCCTGTCTCTGCAGCCCCTGCCTGCACTCTCCTGCCCTTTTGCCATGAGATCCAGCAATCCACCACCCCAGGGCCATTCCTCACTCTCCCCTTCCTGTCCTGGTGGGAAGGTGCAGAGAGTGGAATGCGAGTCCTCCTGGGCAAAGCTGTCCTGATGCTTTGGAGCCAAGCCAGCTGGGAGAGGAGAGGGATGGCGTGTGGTGCTGGAGGCTGCCTGTCAGCAGCAGGACCGTGCCTGGCTCCATCCTGTCTGGGCACTGAGAGGAGCTTGGTGGGAGCTGTGAGCCAGCCAGGACTGAGACACTCTTACTGCTCTGTCTTCTCTCCCAGAACTGCAGCGCAGGTGAGATCCAGGGAGTATTCAGCACAAAATGCTGACACTGGTTAATCTAAGCACCTGAGAGTTTTGTGGCCAGTGAGTGTTAGCTTTTTAGATCTCTTTGTTGGACCTGTGCCCTGACCTCACTCTAAAACCCCATTTGAGATGCCAAAGCAGCCTCTCTGGATTTTCCCCATAATATTAAGCTTGGTCTGTTTATCCAAAAGAAAATAAAATGGCAGTGGTAAAATTGGAAATTGGCCAGTAAATGTATGTTTTTAATTTAGGACTTCATAGTGAAACAATTGCTTCTAAGCATGATGTTTTACTAAACAGTTGATATTTAATTCAATATTTTGGGCACTGAACAAAGGTCACTGTCATTTAGCAGGAACATTTTCTTTTACATCCCTGCTCCTACTAAAAATATTCAAATCATATTGTATTACTTATTAGCACCGTGTATGTTGTGTTCAGACAAAAAATATGGAGTTCTTATCATTAATAATTACTCACTTAAGCATTTTAAATTGGAACAAGACACAGATGTTTGGGGTGAGGATGGACTGATCTCAACTCTTAAACACCTTGCTTTCACACAAAGGTCTGGTTTTGGACCTCAGCTAGGTCAGGATAAGCTACATTCCTTCAGTGTGAAGCCATCATCTTTTCCAAGACTTGACTCCACAGTCTCTATGCAATCATTAGTGTCATTGATTCCTGTGATAGCTGAGCTGACTAAGGACTAGAAAACAGGCTGCTTAAGACAGGCTGAAAGACAGATCAGTGGCAATGACAGAATCTCAATACTACCTCATTTAAAATGAGCAATTGATGATAGAGGGTAAATACGGAGATGTAGAAGACGTAACAGGAATAATAGGTGCAGAACAGTAAATCTTTAAAATCTTATATATTGTTAATGAAGATAATAATTACTCTTTACAGAAAGGCTGAATTAACCAACGCTGCATTTCTAAGTAACTAGCTAATGGACACAGGCATTATCTTTCCATAAGTCTTTGAAATCCCTATAAACCATGAGTAGTCAAATATTTGACTGATGGGCTTTTACCTCTGTTAATAGCATGTGATGGTGGTCTCAGTAAATAACATAACTTTAGATTTCCCTCTTGCAGCTGGGAAAGGGGTACTTTCTTATTTTTAAGCCCCCTCTTATTGCTACTTGCTGCTTCCTGAAAGGCTTTTTATATTGTGAAAACAATTCACTGGTTGTTACCTTATTTTTGTGCCCTGAAGGGGATTTTGGGTGTACAGACTCTGCTCAGATAAGCAGGGACCTCTCCCACTGCAGTCAAAGGAATTTTAAAGCCATTCCTGCTTACCTGCAGACAGAAGTTGGCTCAGCTTGTGTTTCACCTACAAGAAAATTGTGGCATTATTTGCATAAAAGAAGTTTTTTCAAAGTATGTTATATGAAAACTTCTCAATTTGAAAACAAACAAACAAAAATGCAACTTGGCCATCTTCAGGAAGCAGCAAAGTTGTCTCTGAGCTCTACCCCAGCTGATTTTATCAGGGCAGCTTACCTCTGAAGAAAAATACATACTTATTTTTGTAAACGTATTTTCAGAAGGAAGGAAAGAAAACTCCACAGAACAGGAAAACAGGTCTTCTAACTGAAAATAACCACACAACGTGTTTTCCCTTTTTATAGCTCTGCATGAAAATCGTAGGCTTCAGTTCTGCCATTAGAATGTTATTAATGATTTTTGTGATTTCATGTACACTTGTGCTGACTTTACTTACCTTCTGTCTGGCTCTCACCTCTCTCAACTTCTATTAGCATGTTCTGCGTTCACAACACCTCCTCTCATGTAGCCTTCCATAGTCACCCAGGAAAAAAAAAGGTGACTTTTATTGGTTAGGTCTTTCTGAATAGAACCAGGAGGACAGAATCATCCCTTTCTCACAAATGGACATGCCTTGCAATCCCTCTCTTTTGTATACATAAGGTCAGGATAAAAGGGACAAAAATCAAATGTAATCTGATAGGAATAATAACTGAATTCTATGGGATTTAACGGAAGATAAAATATAATGAGATTTTAACATGAAGTTCTGAAGCACAAACAGATTGAATATTAAATTTCATAGGATAATTCAGAAACTTATAGTAAGGTTCCCATGCTAGATTCAATAGGATTTTCCCATTGTGGAAATTTATGGTGGAGAGTTGACAAGGTCTTGAAAATGTCACAGGAGAGGACATTCCTAGAAAAGGAGCTATTCAATCCTCTGAGAAGGGAAAAGGACACAGTGAAATGTTGCCACCATGTCATGCACTCTGGTAATTTGTTTGTGAGGCCAGTGTTTGCAATACCAGGCAAAACAGACACTTGGGAATTTCAGATTCTGACTGCAATAGGCTTAACATACCCTAAATACTAGGAAATGAAATCAAAGTAAAGCATAAAACCAGCACACATCTGGGTCCTCTGTTTTCAACTCTAGCATATTTTTCACTGAAGGTGATAGAATTTACACCCCGACTTTAACTAAAGGCACCTACATCCTGGCTAGGGAAACACCCCCATTTACTATTTGAAAGTGCTGCAAACACACAGTGATAAAACTCATTACCATGCACCACTCCGTCCTTGAGCATGTATAGGAAGGCAAAAGCAAAGTGTTCAAAGTTTTCCCTCATCAAAGTTTTCTTTTCCTTCATCAGAAGAGTTAAACAACAGTTAAGACAGTTTTCAATCATCTGCTGCAAGCTAAATTGCATCTTCAAACATGAACAACATTTTCCACTCATCTAAATGGATGGTAAATACACTTTTAGGGTGAAATTTGGATTATTTTCTCTGATGCAGAAGTGCTTTATCACACAGGGAGCTCCACATTGGCTCACTGCTTACTGGAGCCTATTACTGTTTGTATTCTACCTACTCTTTTTAAAAGATTATTAATACTGCAATTATATATATATATATTTTTTACTTCAGCTTTGGGCATTTGTAAGAATGATATCAAATACTGAGTATTAACAAGGAACATTTTCCCTCAGGAAAAATATTGGCCTCTAATCCAAAGAGCAAAAGCAATAAACCCAAAGAGTTTAAGGAAAGGTTTTAAAAGACAGCAATATATAACATGTAAAATTAGTACTCCCTCTCTAGAAATAGACAGGAAAACTGAATATAATTAAAGTAACTTATTTAACATTTTCAGTGACATCAGGAGAGGGGAATTAATCAACTTTTACCACTAATTCAACTATCAACACTTCTCATTGTCTTCAGCAAAGCTGCCTCACTCTCTTTTATCCTGCTTTCTCAGACTGAACAGAATCTGATCCATTTGGATAAGAAGACATATGAAAGTATATATAATACTACCCATATAATAACACCCATAACAGATATCGGGATATAAAATAGCAATAGATAAAAGCATATATAATTCCCTTAACTGAAATCCTAATACAATTTTGAATGTGGAACAGTCTCAAAGATAGAGAGCAATGCAAGCCTGTTACCCCAGTGTGTATCTAAGACAAATGAAGCTTGTGAAGTTATTTCAGTTTGTTCTTTTCTACTCATACTTTGGGATAATCCACAGATTTGGGACTTTTCTCTGGGCCTACTTGGAATGCTGGGCTTACTTGGAAATTTGCTACTTTTATCCTTGCAGGATCATCTGTGATGTGGGTGTGTAGAGGAGGAGAAGCAAACCCCAATGTTTTAATTAATATCTCTGATGGTCCTAAAATTCTGGTGATTTGGTTTGAGTCAACCAAACTAAAATCCAAAACACACTCTTATTTATGATACAGCTAAAGACAAACCAATAAAAAGTCATGTATGTCTCTAGGCATTTACAATGGCACAATAGGTTTATTTCTACCAAGCTTGAAACCTCACTAGCTAGATTAGTTTCAAAACAAAGTAAAAGAAAGGTGAGATTCAGCATCCAGCTCAAACAAACTAAAAATAAACAAACAAAAAAAGAAACATTAATTAAGAAACATTAAATAAACAAGTTTGGAATTCTAAATGTAGATGATAATTGTTTTCATCTTGCTCATTAAACATGCTCAGAAAGGATTTGTTTCCACAAAATTTAGATGAACATAGATAGTTCCTACAGGACTTAACAACTTGTGCAACTATTAATGAGAAAAATTTTCTGTCAAAAAGATACATCAGCCTTCTATTATAGTCAGAGAAGAGGAAACCCATTTTTCAAATATGGTGCAGACACACACAAAACTAGAGCTGAATCCAGTGTCCATGAAGAGTCAGTGGCAAAACTCCCAGGGATAACCATGAGGTCACTGTCTTGCTCAGGGTTCTTACAAGAAAAGTGACACAACCACAAAAACAGGTAAAAAAAGCCAGTTTCCCAAGACTCACATGCGTTGTTGGAGGCCTGAGTATTTGTGGTGGGTGATAAAGAGATGGAATCCAGCTGAGGGCAGCTCTGCCAGCTGTGAGCAGGGGTAGCAAAGCTGGGGCTGGGTGTGGACATCCCACAGCAGGGCCATGTGGCTCTCAGCCCTAACAAATGCTCAGTGTAATCAGTCCATTAGTCCAGGTTTCTCCCAGTCCCAGACAGTTGTTTAAAATGAGCATTAATTGAAGCAAACCAGAAACCTTAACACTGTATTTCATAAATAACTGTAACTTTACTGCCTAAATTCATGGTGGTCCAGCCTTGCTACTCTTGCAGGTAAAATGCCTTTCTGAGTCTCATCCCCTCTCCCCTCTGAAGGAGGGTCAGCTATGGCAGGTAGGTGCAAGGGCACACCACAAGCTCACAAAGATACATACTCCCAGACACCAGGAGGCAAGAGTATTATATGTGCTATATTTTTTGGTCACCTGCCCATATCTAAGCAGCTGAAAACCCTCCAGGTATTACATGCCATCCTCCTGCAGTAGGGCTACCACCTGGAGGCCACCTGCTGGCCTGCTCTTTCTAAAGAGAAGCAGAAAATTTTATGTGACTGTTCAGTCACAACCAAAGATATGATTCTAGCCATTTTATAAAATAAATTATATATTTGGCAAATTTCATATCCTTATGCTGAAAGGAAATCTGGCTGAAGCAAAAAACTTCCTGTGTGGGAAGTGAACAACTTACATAATACAAAATTGTCAATAAAAATTAATTACTCACTGCTTAAATCTAGATATCTTTATAAGTGTGCCTCCTCAATTAACTGAGTCTGCTTGTAGAAGTGTAACTGAGAGGCCCCTGTGCTTCATCATCAACTCCAGCTATGCTATTTTGAAAATAAAAGACCTGTATCCTGTCCAAAAAATAAACTCTGGAGGTGACTTGCTGTGTTACCATTTTGGATTACAAAAAAAATACTCAGCCAACACACAGGGGAAGGCTTAATTCCAGCAAACACACACATAAACAGGAAACCTCTCTCCAGTCAGAAGGTATTTTTCCTTCGTACAATGGGGTTCAAAGATGTGTCATCATATAGTTTAAAACAATTGCTAAGGAACCTTACCATTTCCAATAGTTTAGGAATAGAGTTGGCTTCCACAGTTGAAAGTCTGTCTGAAATTGCATGGGAAGCACACAAACACTAACAAATATATGCTGGCTTAGGCCAGTGCAGAAATTTTAATCAATAAGCATGTCAAGCTAGGGGACAGGGAGGGGAGGGAATCAATTTTCAGAAGGCAAATGGTAACAACTGTAGATTTAATCAAATTGCAGATGCAATCCCTTACTATTCTCAATACTTTTGAAAGAAAGTAGCTCCATGGCAAAGAATGAATTTCAATAAATGTCACATATTTAGGTTTATTGCTGAACTTTTAAATTTATCAAGCTAGGTCACTGATCCCTCACAGAAATGATAACCATACACGTCAAAAAGATTTTGATAGTGTTTGGCTGGATAAACATCAAAACGAAGGAACTGCAGTGAAGGAAAGCAGCTTACATAAAAAATTGTTACTTCTGTATGACTACAGGAAACAAAGATATGCCAGTGTGACCCTTCAATGCGAGGCTAAAGCTGCAATGTACACAACGAAGGGGTTAGCTATCAAATGCCATGGTGATGGCCATGGCGTGAACACTTGGGCAAAATGAAAATCTTCTGAAAGCATTTGGCAATTTTCCTCCCACATGCATTTGCAATCAAATTTATCATTAATTCAGACAAGAACCTTTTGCTGCCTTCCATACAAAAGGACAATTGAATGTTAATTTTCTTGGGACAAGCAGAAGAAGCTATCAGAGCTGTAGGATGCACAGAAAAAGCAGCATTTAAGAATTTTAAGCTTGTTAAACTCCTCAGCATTGCAGAAAATCTTCTGTTATTGACAACTGCTTGAAAAATTGAATGTTCTGGAGCCCTTGCTTCCCTGGCGACCGGGCGTGCTGGGAGGAGAGGCAGAGGAGAGGTTTCAGACCATTCACTGCTACCGTTGCACCACACGCACCCTTGTGCCTGGCTTATGTACACAGCCTCTCCTTAAAATACAAGCATTATAAAATTCTTAAAATTTGAGAGTTATAAGTCCCTCAAGTTATTTATCTCCTCTCTCATATTTGGTATACTCAATTGCAACTAATTCAATGAAAGTCCATCTGAGCCAAGAGGACTCTGTCACCATTCAGCCACATCAAGTGACTGAAAAAGATCACAGCGTGACTAAAAAGTCCCAGAACAGATCAAAAACCATGGCAATCTACTTGGGAACACTGTTTGCTTCAAAGGAGTTATATCCTGGACTAACGTGGTCTGATAACTTTACCTCTCTTTTCTTTCTCTAATGTTTAAAATTGGAGAAAGAAAAAAATACATTATCTTCTTGTACAACATCATAGTTTTCCTCAAGGCAAATAGCTTGGCAATTTGCTAGATTTGTTAATGCTAGAGGAAACAAGTTAGCACACATACCATGTGTTTGAATGCCTTTGGAAATTAGATTGAAACACTGATTTGATTTCCTAAAAGGTATCTTAAACAAGGCAAGGTTAGAGATTTGGAGAGTAATGAGAATTTGTGTGACTTCAAACAGCTCTACATAAAACAGACCTGATATTCTGGGGGGAAAAAGGTCACCTAATTATTCGTTTCCTGAAGGCCCTGTCTATACTACATTTCCCCTGGGTAAGGAAACTGATTTAAAAATGGCTTCTGCTAACATGTTTGCCTCAGTGGCTATGTATGAGACAGAGATTTTTAAAGCCACTGCCAAGAAAAACACATCATTTTTGTAAGAGAACAACAGAAACCTCCTCATCTTGGCTGCAGCAGAAAGATGCCACCCTCAGATGGAGCTCTTCATGGAGCCGTGGCCCTGCCCCCTTGGTGATGGCATGCTGCTTGGGCAGTGTGGCACAACCACCAGGGGCGCATTGCACAGGGTTAATCACCAAATACAAAGGAAGCAAAATCACCAACTGTGGCCACAGCAGAGAAGATGCACAGGTTGATGGTTCATCTGAGGGTAACAGCTTAATGAAACATGAAGTTTGCCACCAGCTCCAAGGACAGACAGCAAGGGAGCAACAGGGAGGTAGAAAGGCTGGACATAAGGGTTCCACAGGAGCCCACCACAAAGGTGGTGTTGTCACCCAAAATCTTAGCAAGGTGTGTTTGAAGTGCCACATATTGCATGCACTCCTTCTGCTTTGCACCAAACAGATCCTTGTAACCCCCTACTGAATTTTGTTTCTGTAGTTTCAGAGAATGCTGTTCAGCTACCCCATCCCTTTCTTGTTCAAGAAATGATGTGTAGTGCTGAGGGAGCCCAAGCAGGATTTCCATTACGCTAGATATTTCACAAACACAGATGGAGATGGAGGACCTCTCCTCGCTTTCTGCCTGAAGCAATAAAGTCTAGACACATGCCCACCACGAAGCAGCCGTGGCACAAAGCAGATCACCCAGTGCTCTGTGGCTCCCACTGCTGCAGCTCTGCCTCTCTGGCTGCCCCAGCACAGCAGGCTGCCGGCATCAGGTTCCCTTTGTGGCTGTGAAGGCAGGACTGCTGCTCTTACACTGCAGCCAGCTGTGCCACTTAGGCTCTGGAGCTCTGGAAGCCAGATTTGGGAGGCAGCAGGCTTTGAATTTCTCCTCTGAATTGAAAAAATACAGAGCAGACATTTGCAGATCATAGAAGAAGAAGAGTAGACAGGTTACCCCCTTTGATTGCACTGGACAAGCAAGAAGAGGTTTCAGGTCATCATCTAAGGTACCAGAAAACCATAAATGCAGGAGAATCAGGATGCGAAAGGCAGTACTGGGAAGACAACATTTGCTACTCAGTTTTGCTTTCATGAGCTTTTCATTGAACCTCTGCTGAATTTTGGCTTTCTGGCCGTCTTGCCCTGACTCAGTGAGCTCCCCTCCATCTATGGCTGCACTGTCATCTACACTTGAGCAAAGAACACGTCTGTGAACCCCTCCCCAGCCACAATACGTGCACTTTAGCTTACCAATAAAGAACTGCTATGCAGTGGTTGGCCTCTGAAGGGGAAAAAAGAAAAAAAGAGGAAAAAAGGGGAAAAAGAATAAAAAGGAACAAAAAAGAAAAAAAGGGGAAAAAGAGAAAATCCTTATATGATAATAAAGACAATTCATTCCCTGTCCACCAAAAAGGCACAGAAGTTGACTCTCTTCTCTGAATAGCGAGATGAATGTTTTACAAAATATCCCAGTTTCCAAATGATTCAGTTTGTATTAGAAGACAGAAAAAGAATCATGCAGTGCTGAAGAAGGATTAGGGCACAAAGAACAAGCGATACAGTCATTCTCCAAGTTACTTTGTTTTCAACATGCAGCTCCTGCCAAAGGCTAGCTTTTTGCTCTTGCAGTGTGTGATCTGTAAACATTTAACCAGCTCTCTGAGAAACATGTGAGACACTTTATCTTGCCTGATTATGAATCCAAACCTCTCAGATCTAAAATAAAAAGACAACAAAAAAGAGACACCATCCTCTTTTTGCAGCTGGACAATGAAAAAAGCACCTGTGGGATGAAAGCAAATGAACTATCACACAGGGCATAGGTTCTTCAGGAAAAGCATGCACTGCAGCTTGAATAAACCTCCTGCAGGTTACAAACGCACAGTTTGTTAAACAACACTGCTATTTGATTATTAATCCCTATTGATGTATGTGCAAAACTTCCAATTTCTAAGGAGCGCATTCATTTTCATGAAGCCTAAGACCATATAATTTAATGCTGACATGAAAACAGTGGTGGAATGCCATTATATGAGCCCTTTGCGATTTGTTTACCGTTTGAAGCAAATTCTGCTTTTAAAAATGGGAAAAATAAACCCCAAACAAACCCCAACAACAGCAACAACACAAAAAGGCCGTACCGCAAGGAAAACTGAGAACGCCGCGTAACCATAAAGTACACATCCCCAACTTGGGAAATCCCGCAGGCTCACCCTGCGCCTCTCAGAAGGCGGTCGGACCGGCCACCACAAACGCGGAGCCGCCGTCTCCGAGTTGGAAGTTCCAGGCTGCACTGCCGGACACTGCCCCGCGGCGCTCCTGCAGAGCGGGAAGGGGCGGGAGGGGCAGCGGCTCCGGCTGCGGCCAAGGGCGCTGCCCACAGCATCCCGGCGAGCGCTGCCCGCCGAGCGCTGCCGCCCTGCCCTGCCCCGCCGCGGCAGCGCTCCCGCGTCCCGGCGCCCTGCGAGCCGGGCCGGGGCAGGGGCCAGCCCGCAGCCCCGCACGGCCATCACCATCGCCTGCCCCGCACCGCTACCACGTGCCCCGCACGGCCACCGCCTGCCCCGCACCGCCACCGCTTGCCCCTCACGGCCACCGCCTGCCCCGCACCGCCACCGCCTGCCCCGCGCACCGCCACCGCCTGCTCCGCATGGCCATCACCTGCCCCGCGGCGCCCGGCCAGCCCGGCGGAGCAGCGGCGGCTCCCGCGAAGTTCCCGGGCGGGGCACAGGCAGCCCCGCGCCGCTGCCCGTCCTCCCCCACTCCCGGCTCATCCCGCGTCCCCCGCGGGTGCCGGTCCTTACCGGAGCGGAGCGGAGCGGGCTGCGCGCCGGCACCACGGCCGGAGGGGCGAGCGCTGCGCCCGGCGGGCTGGGCTGGCTCGGCGCTCCCGGCCCGGCAGCCGGCCCAGCCCGGGCGGGCGGGGCGGAGCGGGGCGCAGCCCGGCGCACCTCCGAGCCCCGCTCTGCCGCTCCGCCGCTCCCCTCCGCCCCGCGGGCTGCCCCGGCCCTGCCCCGCTGCCGCTGCTGTCCCTACCTGGGGGCGGCGGGGGCTGCGCGCCCCGGCGGGCAGGGGCTCGCTCCCTCCCTCCCGCACGGCACCTGGGCTCGGGGCGGCTCTCCGCGCCCTTCCCTCAGGCGCCTCCGCCGCGCTGGTGGCGGCTCCCAGCGGTAAATCAGCCGGTCCCCGCGCTCCCTCCGCCCCTCCGGCGCGGTCCTGACCTGCCTGTGACTCACCACATCGCAGGAGCACGGGTGCGCGGTGGGGAGAACGAGGGAGGGGGCCTCCTTCTCCCGCTCCCCCTCCCCTCCTTTCTTCCCCTCGTCCCTCCCGGCCAGGCGCCCCCAGCCCGGGGGCAGGAGGGGTGGCTGTCACTCCCCACATGGGGAAAGCCAGGAGGACCATTGGTGGACTTTATCCTGCACCTCGGCGTTTTCAGACCAAGTGGGTACCAGTGGTGTGGGCACAGCCTCCCTGCACACTCCCAGCCGCTGGGCAGCCACCATCAGGTGTCAGTGCCTGACTGATGCTAAAGCCTAACCCTGAGAGGTCGAGATATGGGCACCCCTAGGCTGGTCCTGAGACACCCCCCAGGCTGTGTAATAGTGAACAAATTTAGCCCATATTGCACTATCACGGTGTCAGTGCTGACTGTGCTTTAAATGTCTCTCCACATGTAATTCAAACAAATGACCATATTTATATAGAGTGTCAAGTAGCTGTCTTCCCCCATACATGCTTCCTACAGGGTACTAAACTGCACAGGTTGGGGTTTCTCCCTCCCAAGGTTTGCAAAGCAGATGATGACTTCATCTTTCGGAGGTGCTGAGAAACTGAGTCACTCAGCAGTACTGCCTGTGCAATGTACACTTGTGGAGCTGCCGAGAGACTGCGAGTCTCAACACTGGGGCATGCAGCAAAGGATCCATCTTTTTTTTCTGGTAACGAGTTTCAGCAGCTACTGATTTAAACCAGATTTTAAGTGAAAGGCTCCATATTCCAATAGAAGTTACTGGAGACATTTATTTTCCCTGTGCTTGCTTCCTTTTTTGGCCCCAACTCTGCACCCCTTAATCATACCATTTAAACCGATGAATGTTTTTTGTGAGTGAAGTAAAAGAAACTGTAAGAAACACTGCCCAGTTTCATGATTAACCATGGGAAAAATGTCAGACCTTACATCAAAACATTCTGTAAGGAAAATTAAATATTGTATGTATTTGTTTTAGGCCTTGGATGTCACCATGTACAAAGACAAAGCTGTGCAAGAGAACAAAACATTTTAAAAAAGCAGTTAGCCACCTTTCTGCTAGTCTTCTGCCGATCTTTCACAATTTATCTGTCTCCTCTTTTCTATGGACTTGCCAGCACTAGTGATAAAGACATCTCACCTAGCTATAAGCTGAATCTGTGCAAAAACAGATGTGTGATTGTGGGCAGCCTGCCCCCAGCTTCCCCTTGAGAGGAAGTTGTAACTGCAATGAGGTCTCCCCTCAGCCTCTTCTTCTCCAGGCTGAACAAAGTGACCTCAGCCACTCCTCTTAAGTCTTCTCCTCAAGGCTCATCACCATCTTCATTGCCCTCCTTTGGATGCTCTCTACCAGCTTTATATTTTCCTTATATTTTAGTGCCCAAAACTGCCCCCAGCACTGGAGGCGAGGCTGCCCCAGTGCAGAGCAGAGTGGGACAATCCCCTCCCTTGCCCAGCTGGTGATGCCCCCAGGACACAGTTGGTCTTCTTGGCTGCCAGGGCGCTGCTGACGAATTCAGCTTGCCATCCACCAGGAACCCTGGCTCCCTTTCCACAGTGCTGGTCTGCAACTTCTTGTTCCCCAGTCTGTCCACACATCCAGCGTTGTCTCATCCCAGGAGCAGAAGTCAGCTCTTGTTTCTGTTAAACTTCATAACTGATGTAATCTCATTTCTTTCAAGTGTCTGGAAATCTGTCCATTTACTTCACTAACCTTTATTTTAATTAATACTCAGCAATAGTTAGAAAAGGAAGACAGTGCCAGCCCCTCCCAGGGAAAAGCATGGCTTTTACTACTTGCTGGGCTTCAATTAGTGATCAGTCAGTCATTGTGCATCCATACAGACACACCAGATTTGGAAGAATCTGCCTTAAGAGTTTTGAAAGAAAATGATAAAGAAAAAGATCTGGAGTTCATCCTAAGGACAGCCCCTCATATTATTTGTTCTTAGGCTGCTCCTGAGTTCGCTGTGCACCTGCCTGGGCTGAGCAGCCAGCGCCCAGGCTGTTATCAGTGGGACAGCCTGTGCTATTCTAAAGCTAACAAATGGATTGTCACTAACATAAAAAGGAGAAACAGATGTTTCCTTTCCATTTCGACCATGCTGATGCCATGTTATTTTAGGTTAGCTTTATGAGACAGTGACACTACACTGAGGCTTTGATAATCATCTGATACTCCTTTCATCATGCTTGCAATGATATATGTGCACCATGAACAACTTTCTCAGGGCCTTGAAGTACCTTTAAGGTGCAGTTATGGGTGAAAAAGAAACGATTACTTTCTTATTCACCATCCTGGTCTCTTTATAAGTTTTCCTAGTCTCTCTCTTCTGTCCAAAAGGAGCTGATCCTCTTCAGTCTGGCATAAGATGGTGTGACACATTTTAGAAAGCTGACAGCACTGGAAAAAACAATTCAAAAGTGTGAAGGAGAGTCTGTGAGGGTGATCTGTTCAGTAAGAGAACTGGAACACACCAGGGAGTGTATTGGCACATGCTTTCCAGCCCTGACGTGTTTTGAGATAGGAAGCTGATGAGCAAGCCCTATCACATTTCCAGGAACACAGAGTTAGAAAAATGAATTGCAAGGCTATGTTGAAGTTAAAGTTTCAAGTGTAAACATGAGGAATGAAAACACAGGGTGACTTCTGTGCATTGGCAGTAGTGCATCTCAACACACTAAAGTGTCCACTTCAGTTTTAAGGGTATCATTGTGACTTCTGTTCAGAACCTGAGAAATTATTTATCATAACTACAGGTAGCAAAATGAAGTTTATAGACCTCTGTATCCAATTTATACTGGACTTCAATAAGGAAAACATATATTTAAATACCTCTGCAAATCTGGATCTAACCACATTTTCTAAAAGTGTAGAATCAAACACGAATCTACTGTGCCTTGCTGCAGAACCACACTCTACTACATGGCACCACAGCTGTATGGTACCATCAGAGGATTTACTCTTTGTCCTCTGCTGCAGTCATTCACACCTTTGGGAGCAAATATAAAATGCAAATGTCATTGTGAGGCTCCAGAGACTTCTGACTTAGTGGAGCTTACTCATGAGTAAATGATTTCAGAAGGAGCAAGACAGCAGAATGGAATTAATTTAATGCTTAAGAACACACAAGACAAAGATCTCTGGAGCTGAGCTTCGTCGTGGTGGGTATCAGGTACCTTCCTGTCGCAGAACCCTGCAACAGGGACTCAGAATAGCTGAGGCTGAGTCTCTCTGGAGGTTGATAAACAAATTAAGAGCCTTAGGTGAACCCACCAAGCTCAACTGCCTGACAGACCCGTGATCCAAGGGGAAAATTATAGTGCAACAGCCTGCTGGGGTAATGTGCAGCTGTATTTCCTGTAGACCCTTATTCACTGGAAGGCAGCCTGGCTGCAAATGCCAGGGGCAGCTCAGGGAAGGGGTTGCGCCTGAGGCACATTTTCCTGTGACTACTTTGTCCCTTCAAGTCACTCTGACACAATCTGTCTTTCACTGTCTTTCCTGGGCTCAAAAAGCACAGAGTGGGCAGGGAGACAATGTTGACTGGGGGTTGGGCTGTGGAGAAAAAATGGTGTTGTTTGCCTCTCTGGAAACCAGGCAGAATATCACAATTGCTACTAAGATCTCTAGATTCCAAAGATTTGATCATCACTGCATTTTATGGCATTTATTATCTAGCCATTTATTAACTAAGCCCATAGCTTCTGAAAACTGAAAAAGTACTTTCTGTTTGTTTGTAAGAGGGTCAACAATGTCACTGGAAGAAATTTCAGCCTGTGACTGGTGGTTGCAAAAGTCTTTTGCAAAGCCAGGAATAGAAGTCTGCAGTTATAAGTCCTGATCTGTAACCACTAGGCTACCCTAGGCAGTTCTCCATTTGTATGGAAACACAGATCATAACAGAAGGTGTTTCCACCTAATGCGCTCTGGATGATAGGTGATTTCTGAGCAAAGAGAAGTCTTTTGTTTAACTTGATGGAATTTTTCTCCTTGTTTGTATTTCTGCTTGTAAATGAACACAACTGGGCCATTCTAAAATCCAAATGGTGAATGCTTCAAGTGTAATTCTTGGAAATGGAGGAAGATGTTTATGGGGTTAGTGCATCTGAAGTCTCAATTGCCATGGCTCTGTGTCCTTTTTGTGCCAGTCCTAGAGTCTTGGTGATCACGTGGGAAACTGGTACAAGAAGTTCAGGAATCCAGCAAAAATTAATCACTCAAAAGAACAAAGATTAGTTTACAGATAGATTAGCTCTTCAAATCCATCTGCTATGCAGTAATGTGAGTGCTAGCGCTGCAAAAGAACGAGGTCAGAAACCCAGGAGGAGGGTGGGCTCATGGCAGCTGAGATTTACATCAGCTTAACTGGAGGGGGCACCTCACCCTCCAGAAGGCAGAGGAGGAGATGGTGTGGATCTCACTGCTCCCACCTGAACCTTGCCTCCTTTCCTGGCGGTGTTGAAATACATTAAATGCCTGAATGAGTACCTCAGAACATACAAACCCAAGGAATCATTTCAGGGATGGAAAGCTGAATAGTCTTTGTGTTCATATCCCTGAAAATGACAGAAGTGCAGTAGCCCTTGGTGCATTTACTGAGCTCACACTGCAGCAGCAAAGGCTTTCCAGCACATGCTGTGGAGAACTTTCCTAGCATAGCTAAGCATGAACTGCTTCAGGCAAAGCACAGTGACAAAATCCAAACTCAGTACCATACATGTGCCACTTTGGAACAGTAGATTTTTTTGCGTAACTGAAAACAAACCTGATGATACTCAGAATTAAAATATTTTCAAAGAGAAGAAATCGCATAAGTTCACCACTATTGCACACTTAGTTAAAATGTTGTTAAAATGTTGTTGATGTTGTTTTTAGTACATTTTAAATAAATTCCACCACCTCTTTATTTTAACTGTTGCTTTTGTTTAGTAGTGAAATCACTCAGATTTTTATATTTCCAGGATTATTTTTGGACTAGCTGCTAGAAAGTTTCCTAAAGTCTCTTTTAAGTCTGATTCCTGTAATGCAGGTACAGCCTTTTTTTCCTCCCCTCAGTGTGCTGTTTGTATTATGAAGGGCATAGCATCCAGATCATTGAAAATGGAAAATCTGCCTATTTAGAAGCACAGGAACAAATCCTGCCTCCAGCTATGTGTGCACCTGGTGAGCAGGGGGAAGGGTGTGACTCTGCTAACACGCGTGTGAGCATGCATGAGCAAACACAGTTCTGATTCAGCCTACTTTTGGAGGATATAAGCTTCACTGGAGATAATCAGATGCCTAAACTTAAGCTCTTGCCCAAGTTAGGTGATGCTGAGTGCCACAGGCATTTGTAGCCTGGCTTTTGCAGTTGTGCTCATCCTTGCAGGTCATGGCACAGCTCTGCAGCTGCCATTTGCACAAATAATACTGTTGGTGAACTCCTGTGCACTGAAAGAGAAGCATCACCTTCAGATTTCCCCTTTGTCTGAAATTATCTCAGAATGCTACTGCTTAAGGTAATGCTGCTGTAAGGACTATCTCCAAGGAGTGGAACAGAGATTTTGAGGAGAAAAAGCCCCTTTACTTTCTGCTCTTACTTGTGTTTATAGCAATTTGCCTGTTTTCAAATTAACTCAAAGACTTTTTCCTCAATAATTTTTTGCCAGCAGGTGTGAGAGAGGAAACCACTTTAAACAGAAACCATCTTTGTAAAACTTCCATAAAATACCAGAGAATACAGAAAAAAATGAGATCCTGTATTGATTTATATTTTCTTGGCATAACATTAACCATGTGTCAAGAGGAAAGAAAGGAGAGGCATTTCAGAATGGTTTGGTAATGAAATCAATTGCATACACAAGTGTTTGTAGACTTGTGAACTTGTGTCCTAGCTCTCTGTAACTACCAAAGTGGAGGTCTTTGGCAAAATCTTGGGCTGATGTTGTTTATAGTGGCAATTTGCCTGACATGCTTAGTCTTGAAGAGCTCTGTCTAGATGTCATCATCATATTTTCCCCACAATCAGGGGCTTACACAAAAAAATATTTGTCAGTTTGGAAAACCTGGTCACTTTACCTTGAGTGTGTAAAGTTTTTCTTCTACATCTCCTTGAAGAATTAGAGCAGAGTTCTAAAATCTCAAAGTGCTTTTACTTAATGTCATTAAATATGAGATGTTTCTCAGATGTGGCTGAGATTGTGTTGCATTTTATGTACAATACCTACTCTTATACATTTTTAAAGATAAATTAGTGTATTCTGTTACCAAGCCAAATTATTGTAATTCAGGCTTGGATTTGGTTCATTATCATAAAAGAATCTGCATTTTAAAGTTAACTTTAGAATAATATAGTTGATTCTCTAATCATGTAAGCATATGGTATTTGCCAAAAGCTCTATTTCATAAGGCTGGTTTAGGATACAGCCCAACTCATGAGGATCTTGATAGGAGATTATTCCTTTCAATAACTTTCATTATTTAATTAGACACATGTGCTGATTATGAATGTAATACTATGGAGAATGAAGTCAATGTTAAAATCCCGTAATTTTAAATTAGGCAGGAGCACACCCATGATATGTAGCCAGGAAATATTTGTGTCCTTAACAACATCTATACTGTTAGCAGTACTTTTCTTCATCAAAAAAAAAAAACAAAAAACAACCCAAAAAAAAAAAAAAGGAAGAAATTCAGAGTGTTTTTATACTATTATTACAACTTTATTGTTTGTACTCCTTTGGGAGCTAATAGCACTGTTGTGTAACATACAGGGAGAAAGCATGTTTAAACATACCAGCAAGTACTCAGGTGAGCTTAAAGTTTAACTTTGAGTTTGGGAACATTTTCAAATCAAATGAAACAAGGAATTCAGAGGAAATACTGAGCCAAACCAAAAAGGATTACTTCAGCTTGGTAATTTTATGTTTCACTTCCCTCTATCTGCTGAGAGATTTTTAACAAAGGCAAAATTCAAAGTTAAAACGTGGGTTTTGTAAGAACACCTTACTGATTTTGGTCACTTTCATAGATTTAATTTTATCTCTAAGAAGGAACAAAAGCACCCCACCAAGAAGTGGGCAGCAGGAAAGAGGGAACCAGTAGGACAAAACCCATCCAGTTCGGGAGATTTAGCTGTATAATGAGTACATCAGAAGTGAGAGACTGGAAGTGGATGTTTTTTTCAAATTAAATCGTGGTACTCACTCTGAATACCTGCCCAGCCTGCTGTGGAGGGCTGCAGAAGGCTCAGGCATTGTGCTCTGGTGTTCACCAGGCCAGTGGTAGCTGTGAATCTGTGCCAGTCCCTCATAGATGTGGTGACTGTGTCTGCCCTCACTTTGGCAGGGGTGTTTTTAATAGCATGCTCATTATACAGAAATATTTTCATTTGACAGACAATTTAAATGATCGTATAAAAAGCTGCAATTACCATCAGGACAAATCCAGCTCTGATTGACTCCCACGTTTGCTCCTAAAGTTTGATTCTGAACTAAGAGACTAGAAAGATTTTTACCCTTCTTTTCTTCATTTTTACATAGGTTCTTCCCTCTTATTGCTGTCTCTCATGCTAACATACTGAAGAACATCTCAAACTCCTGCTGTCTTAGTCTTCACCAAAAGTCATTACCAGCAAGTACTATTAGCTTTATTTTACTGATAGGGAACTGAGGAACAGAGAAAACTCCTGTCGTAACTAGGTTAAGACAGGAAGGAAACCTCTAGAGAAGCTTAGGGATGAAAGTAGGTCTAATGTAGAATTATCTTTCTGTATGTCCAAAAATCCTAGAAGAAATGGAGTTTGTTTTGATGTCTAAATAGGTTAGAGAGGTAAGCCTCATGTGAAAATAAATTAAAATCACAGCTTTGGAACTGGGACTATGAACTATGATTCTAATTCTGGAAATACTCCTTTTGCCAATGTTGTGTTGTTAATCTATACATTAGTAACTTATTTATTTATTTGGCTGCATGCATAGCTGCTTGTTTGTGAAATCCAGTGATTTTTGTCTGCAACCATTTCATGAGGGAAGAAATCAGAATTATTTAGATCATCTGCCTTGAGCATCCTGGTCACCATTGAAAGTCCCCTTGGTCACCTTGGCCCAGCTAGCTTGTGGGATCAGCTGGCTGCCTCAAAGCATCGAGGTCACTTCAGCCTGTTCTCAGTCCCCAGAGAAACACAGGAACAGGGCTGAGAAACTCAAAGTTGTACTGAGGGCAGGGTGGGAATGGCCACTTGTTGGAGGTTTTCAATTTCCTCTGAATGTGCAAGCTGGACAGATCTTTTACATCTTAAAGTAGCTTTTAATGCTTTTCTGAGAGCTAAAATGTATTGCAAACATTTTGCTGGTATGTGTTGGTGCTCTTTAATGACAATTATGATGTAATTACTGTTAACATTATCTTGGAAGGCTGTGATGTGTCTCACTGCACACATTCTATTGGCATTAATCAGGAGACAAGCTTAATCTCAACCCAAACATGTCAGGGGAGTGGCTGGGGAGGAGGTGTGACTGGAGATAAAAAGGAAAGGCTGCTGCTTTCTAGGAAGGAAAGGAAGATCTCCAGCCCCATCACATCACTGTGGGGTGGCCTCTGTGTCAGAGGTGGGCTCTCAGCCATCCTCTCACCCAGGCAAGACCCAGATCCCTTCACGTGCCCTGTGAGATGCCCAAGGATCTCAGTCTGGTCTCCTTTTATAGTAAACAGCAACAGAGAGAAAAACCTCTGAGAATTTAAATCAATGCATCTAAAATATGAATCACTTTACTTTTGTTCATACACTTGATTCAAAATGTAGGACATCTTCCTATATGGGTCTCAGTTATGGACAGGTGGTCAGACAAGAAGAACCCAGTTGCTTTTTGCCCGAAGTGCTATGAGGGAAATACATAGGAAAATGCACAAGGGGGAATTTTCAAAACTAATTAATTTAGATCAACTCTCAATGGAAATATTCCTGCTGCTGAGTTATCTCCAGTGTTGTCCAAGAGACTTTGGACCAGACCACTTTGCTTTTGAGAAGTTAACCAAACAAAATCCACAGATAAAAACATAAAAACCCAACACTTACAAAGCTCCTAAATTTATCCTAAATTTCTTGACTCCAGACTTCTGAGTTTTTTTCTCATTATGAAAGGTAGCATTAGACCACACTGTAGAATTCTGTCTTTTTGTTAAGATTAAAAGTGCAGCAAAATATACAGGGAAAATTTCACTAGTTGTGCAAGTTAACAGTTTTATTAAAATTTCATTTAATATATGGCTAACGAAATACCTGATCTAGCTGACCTCCTGATCTACTTCTGTCACAGTAGTTTTGAAGATAGTTCTTAAAAGGACACAAAGAAATTGCAGATATTTTGATCACTGAACACTTTGTTTCTCTTTTACTGTTTCCATCCTGGTAATTCCAACAGCCTAAAAACATTTACTTTGTGTGGTGCAGGGGGCTATTTAAATCTGAAAGTTTAAGGGTAAGGGACTGCCTAATCAAACCTTAATGTATTTTTTACCATCTTGAGTGTAAACCTTGCATGCTTTTGTCGTGGATGGGAAGCTGCCTCCATGCCTCTTGAGGGGATGCAGAACTGGTTCTGCCTGATCCCCTGCCCAGTATCAGAGCTGAGTGCCACCGCTCTGAATGGCTACAGGTGGGTTTGAAAGGCTACAGAGATCTCCCTCAGACACAACCTGTGATTTGCAGACTGGCCAGGTGTGGGCATCTGCAGCTAGGTCTGAGGTGGCAGCAGGACTTGGGCTTGCAGCAGGACACAGGTGACAAAGCTTTGAGGAAGGCTGAAAGCTCTGTCTTCACCAGGTTTGACCTGAGCTGCTGGAGATGGAAGATGCTCAGAGAAGATGAAAGACTGACTCAGAAGAGTAAAGTGTGCCTTATGTGCGCTGGGACTCCAGATGTCTGCCTGTTTCCTGACCTGGCTGCTGGTATAAATGGCACCACCACACAGTGTGACCTGAGTAGCCAGCTCACATGTGGACACCTGTAAGTGGGCACCTCAAGGTGGTCATCCTCATCATGCAACTTAGTGTGGAATGGCAAAAGAGCTGGGACCACAGCTGAGATGTTATGTGTGGGCAAGATTATTCCAGGAGAGAGAACAGTGAAAGGGAGTAAGAGTCAGAGCCATGTGGAGAGTTGGAGAAGGAGAGGTGAAGATCACACAGAGGAGTGGTCAGGAGAGAAGAAAGAGGTACAGTCACAGAAATGAATTTTTAAGAAGAGCACTATAGCTGCTACAGAGCCTGAACAGTTGTTTTGGAAGGTGGTGATGGGTTGAGTTAGCCAACTGTGCAGCTCTTGCTCTGAGAGGCAGCTAGAAATGCCAGCAGCTAGGAAATCCCAGCAGTTAGGAAATCCCAGCACCAGCTCTGCTGATAACAGCTCTGTGTGTTCATGGCCCCACACTGCCTGGTGTTTATTGAAGGGCTCACCAGAATAAGGGAGGAAAGCTCATATTGGATGTAGAAAAGATTGAAATTGACATCCTGAGTTTAAATAAGATTACACTAATTAATCATCCCCCTGGGAATGTGACGGATCCTGATGGATGTGATCTATCCAATCACGTTAATCTCCTCAAAGCGACGGCAGCTCCGCGCGGGCCACCCGGCTGCGCTGGGCGCGGGGCCAGCAGCTGGGACACGGCCACAGCCCCAGCCCTGGGGACAGACACACCAGCCTGCACACCGCGGGTGCAGAGGCACTGCCAGCCGGGGAATCCAAAGGAAACCACCCGCTAAATTCTTCACGACCTTTTCCTTCATTTACAATAGGGATGTGGCTTTTCCTGGGGAAGAGTAGAATAGGACAAGCGTATTTCTCTATTTAGATATTCTTAGCAGTTCTGCAGCCTTATTATTTTAAAAAACAGAATGCAGATATATTTGTATGTACATAGGGACATATTTTGTGTTTTCCTGATAAGGAGCTTTTTGTTAAAGAGATCTGATATGAGCAAAAATAAGCCTAACATTTCATATTTTTGCTATATAACAAAGTCAATGTTTTCTTAATAAAAATGAAATAGGGAGAAATTGCCATTTGCTTTTTATTTTACTTTTATCACTGTAAAGGAAAGTTGGTTTGGAAGACTGGCTGATTTTTGGATGTGGTGTTCTGGTTGCAGAATATGATCACATCTGAGTTCAGAATCCTTCACAAGCTTCTGTAGACACCCCAACACTGAACACCAAGACCATGACAGATGCCTCACAGGAAGCCTGCTCCATGTCTTTATACAACAGTTTCTGCCTTTTTTTAGGAAAATAATTTTTCCTTGACAGGTTTTAGAAATGAAGGAGATTTCTCAAATAATTCCCCAAACTTTTCAATCAGAGGTGATAAATATTATTATATGTGATATCATAAAATATAATGTTTTAAAAATAATATTAATGTTTTAGCATGCAATACTAAGAAAACTATGACACTGCCACCTCGTGGATTCTGAGATAATATCTAGATCATATTTTATCATCCTTATTTACATAGTGGCATAAGTGGGTGTTGTACTTCATGGCAAAAAATAGCTCATTTCTTACCACAGAATTTTTGTTAACATTTAAACTTCTATTGATGCAGACATAATCTTACTCTGATTTATGTAAACAATTCCATAAGTTCCTAAGACTTGCTTTCTGTTTGAAAATTAGGAGACATTCTCACATGAGCAGTGTAATAGTCTAAACTTGACAATTCTTCCCTTTATAGCATCCACAAAACCTAATGCTGAATTGAGATGTAGTGATACTTGCAAATTATTCTTGGAACTTAGTTTCTCTTAAATTGTTGAAGGCTGCTATTATAAGGAATGAAAAACTCCATATTTAATTGTTCATTGTGATATAAACTGAATCTCATAATTCACCTCTGAGAAAGTCTGGGTATGTGCATCAGGGGAATCTTTTATCTTGTGTTCTCCTGAATGTGGGCTCTGAAGGGCTCTATTCTCCTGGATCCAATGAATCAATGAATCAATGAAAAGTGAAAAAAGCCAAAGACTCTCTTTTATTCCTGAAGGATCTGAATCATTCCTTCAGCACATCAGCAGTGACTCCCTAATGAGTCAAGACATGAGAAAAAAACTCCAGACATATTGTGGCAACTTCAGAGATGTCTTTGCTTTTGGAGTTTACCAAGAACAGCACCAGGATCTCAAATCCCATACATGTAGGAGGCAATATTTGAGGCAGAGCTCCAGTAAAACATTGCTGCAGCTTGATGTGCAGCATGGATCCATTCTGAGACCAAACTGTTGGCAGCTGAAATAACAGTGATATCAATATTTGTGTCAAGGCAGCTCTTCCCCTCAGGGAATGAAAAATAGCACTTCTGCCTATTTAACCTGAGGTATGAAAACATTTGTGAAAGATGAGTTGTTGTGCTGTACAGAAGCTAGGGAAAGGGCCTTCAACCCCCCAGATAAACAATGCCTGGGGATTGCTGTAGTAGAAAAATCAGAAAACAGACACCATCCCTGAAATAAACTCCATTATGGTTCATATTTAAGGCTAGACTGTGATTCATACTGTTTCACTAAACTCAGCATGCTGCAAAAGGCACTTGAAATAATTAACACTTAGAATTAAACTACTTAGATTTCACATCATCAAACATTTAACTTTCTTCAATTCCCTCTGCAGCTGTGATTTATTTGCATTTATTATTTTTTCCTATTTACCAGCTCTCAGTTTCTTTTTAAGTGCTCATGCTTCCTTCACCTTAAAGGCTGAACACTCACTTATTGTTCTGGCTTTAGCTCTTGCATCTTTCTCATGCTCACACTTCTGGCTAGTTAGAAAATGCATTCCATCAAATATGGTTATAAAATTGCTAAAAGGAGCTTTCTGTTTCATTTTAATAATTGCTTTTACTGTACTTGTTATTCACAAAATGCATGCTCATTACTGCAGTTTGATTGTTTGATATTGGAAGAATGTCACTAGACATTCTGTATTTAACAAATACATTTTCTGTATTTGTTAAAAAAAGATTTTGTTTTGATAGTGTTTAAGAAAGAACACATGTGAAGGGCAAGTCTCCTTATATGCAAAGCTTGTATCAAGAAACATAAATCAGAGTTCTCAATGTGACCAAATGAGAATTTGTGGAGACAAAGGCCTGCTAAATAACTTGAGAAGAATGGACCTGGGACATATTATAAAATTCACCAGCTTTGACAAAAGGCACTTGGAAGCTATAGTTGCACTGGGTAATTTTAGAAAGTGTTTGTAGTCATAACGATGAAGGAGATTGAGGGAGAGACGCTGACAGCATAAGTGTATAAAAATTGCTACACTGGAACAGGAGAGAAGTCCAAGAAACCTGTCAAACTTCTGAGTCACCCAAAACATATGTTTTGGGGAAAAGCACAAGAATGAGGCAAACATACAAAGACAATTTTCCCTGTTTTCCTAATCAATTTCCAACAGTCTGCACCCAGAAGTCTTCTTGAGCCAGTTTCTGATTCCTCAGAGTTTTATTTCATTGCTCTTGATGGACATTTCTTCCATCTGCTTTTCCTGTCCTCTTTTGTACTTGCAGACACATATGGCCTTCAGTGTCCTCTGCCAATGAGTTCCACTATTTAACTAAAATCTGTGTGGAAAAAAACCCTTCAGCACTTCCTCCTGTACATTTTAACCTCTCTGCCTTGTCATTTCATTTGTATTCTTCTCCTGTATTTTAAGAAACAATGAATATTCTTTTCCCTACATTTTTTGCCCTGTAATACTTTGATATCTTTGTAAGTCTTACATTTTCCCCTGGTTATCACTTTTTCAAGTTGGCAAATCCTAATCTGTTTAGTCTCTTCTTGGAACATCATGCTTGTTAGTGTATTCAAAACATTTGTGTGGTTCCACCATGTCTCAATGTCAGTCCCAGAAGTCCATAAGAACAAATACTGTAAAAACCAATTATTTTTTCTTAAAACTAATATAATATTTCAGATTTTGAGAATCTACTAATTTCTTTTGGAGTTTGTTTTTGTTCAAAGCTAGCCTGAGAGTTGGTCACTCAGGTCTCAGAACACAAATTAATTCAAGCTGGTTGTGAACTGCACACCCACATGTGCACAGTGGTTTCTTAATTGTTTTTAAAATTTATTGCAGATATTTGACTGTGAAGTACCTAACTCTTGTGCTTTCCCAGTCAATTTGGGAAAAAATCTGTTTATCCCTCAAGGGAAACGATGGGAAAATAGTAGCAGATTATCAGATTTTGACTGAGTTAGTCAGCATCCTCACTGCAAAATACTGGGTTAAGAAAAACAAAACAGGTCTAACTGCAGTATTCAGTTGGATTATTTACTTGCTCTCAAAGCACTTCCAAAGGAGGGTAATTTTTTTTTGTTGGTTTGTGTAGGTGGACTTGAGGGTTAAAATTTGAATAAGAGCTTTGGTTTATACCACTGTGGTTTCACAGGATATTCTGGTAAACATTTTATTAACCTTCTGAAAATTCTGCTATTATTATCCTTTATGAGCTTAGTATTTGCTGAGATAGTTACCAGTGAGAAGATTGCCCAGTACATGCTCAGATTAAAACCTGGAATAATGACAGAAGCTGCTGGTCAATGCCTCTGAACAGAACAGAGGGCTCAGAGGAAACTAAGGACTTGGATCTGCCTCCTGCTGATACCCACCAGAGTTTTTAGGCTGACATAAGCTCCCAAATTTCATTGATAAGCTGCTTCTCACAGAGCTCATCACCTCAGAATTCAAAACATATAGCTCAAGCTTCTGTAATTTACGAAAATGAAATTTACCTCACCTAATTCTGAGAGTGCAAAAGCTTGGTGTGTAATATAAACCAGCCAAATATGCTCTCTAGTCAATGAAGAGAGATGGAGCCTTTTGGAGAGCAACCATTTTGCCTTCTTCAGACTCCCCTTTTTAGCATGTTCTCAGCAGAAATTTAGCATTCTTGCTAGTTTAATCCCATCCTGAGAGCCACATGGACTGATACTCAAATGGAAAACAAACTTACATATAAAAGGAACAGCAAATAAGGAACCCAAGGGGAAACCTGCCAGATAACCTGACTGGTCCCATTATTTTTCTCAAGGCAGCTGGAATCAGCTTGTGGCTGCACTTCTTGCTCGAAGCACTAAGTCTAGGAGTGGAAGAATGTAATGACTTTGAGTCATTACTCAAAGTCCTAAAAAAGGTACCTCCCACAAAGGTGCTAATTGAAGAGATTAATTCAGCAGTAATCCTCTGAGAGCAGATATCAAACATTGCTCACAGCACTGTTGTCTTGCAGCTTCAGCTTTCCCTTGGCATTTTTCAGAACTGGCATGTGTTTGCTTCCCAGCAGCTTTGTGGGTGGATGCAGGGACCTGTGCTCTGGTGAGGCTGACTTCCCAGGCAGGCAGGCAGGATGGAGTGAGGTGCCAATAACAGCACCCTCAGAGGTTCCACCATTTCCAATACCTTCCTCCAAGAGCACAGCTCACCTGTCCAGGAGCAGGTTTGGTCCAGGGCACTCAGAGGCTGCGTGGCTGTGCTGCAAGGCGAGGTGGCACAGCATGGGGAACAGTCTGTGTGGGGCTGACTTCTCCTTTGGGCTGTGGTCCTGCATCTCAAGGCTAGCTGCTCCAAGCACTGCAAAACAGAAATACACTGGTTAATGCAGCACTCAAATAAACTGAACAAACTACCACAATACATTGTTTTCACAGAGAGTGTTATAAACCACAGCATGGGACTAGGGGCGTTATCATTAGCACATTAACAAGACAATACTTCATTATTTGAAGTTACCTTTATGCTTAGTTCTCCAAACACTCACATACACATATATACGTACATTTTCCCTGATGAGGGGAAGGGATTTTGCTATATGGCTGCTTAAGTAGCTTGGCTTTGAACATGATGACTAGAGAACCTCTTATGTTATATATGTACATAATCTACCCCTGCCATTATTATTTCTTGGCTTTTTGTAAAGCCAAAATTCTGATTAAGTTTCAGCTGTAATGATGTATTTAAAGTTCGTGGATAGAATTCTTTCTGGTTCCCTATTCTGTCTTGTTTTTTACAGAAGCATTTTTCTTTTTACTTCAAAAAAGATGGGATGTGAACATGAATTGTTTCAGACAGTCATAGCATAAGAAGTTTAGAAATTTTAGTTATTTGTTATCTTCATTCAGGGAGGGTTTGTTTTAAATTTTTCTCCCTGAAGCTATGTCACTAAGTATGAACTTATCTTAATGAAGAATTACATTCTCCCTAACACTGTTGCACCAATAAACTGAGGTGCTCTGACAGAAATTCCTTGCAGCAGAAAGATGACCCTTCTGGAACTGGTCAAGGGAGATATGAGAAGGAACAAGGTGTGACAGTGTTTCTGGGCTGAACATGTTCAATGGAAACTGGACTAAGACTCTTGAAATGGTTTCAGAAGACAGCAGTTGATGAATTGTTCCAGGACTGAACATCTTCGTGTTTTCCACCAAATAAGTTAATTACCAGTGTTCTTGGCAGTAAGGAACTGCCCTTCTTATAACTAGTTTCATTATGAATTTAAGATTGCCAGGAACATTAAGTATTTTGACCTGTCCATGTCCATGCCTCCTTAGCTCTGTTGTCAGTACTCCGTATAACTAAGCCAAATCTAGCTTGGAAACACCTCTCAGAACTGGAAACACAGGGAATATACTGAAAGCAAATCCTAGGATTATAGCATTCCCAAGATATTCAGAATTCAAATAGTCTTCTTTTGCAGGATGCTTTTTTAGCTTGATCAAAGCTAAACAAAGAGTTTTAGAAGGACAATAAAGTTTGGTCTTGTATTGTGACAGTTAAAACATTCATTTCTGTGCCAAAGAATCATTTATGTTGGAAAAGACCTTTAAGATCATTGAGTCCAGCCATTAACCAGGCACTACCAAGTACATCACTGAGCCACATGCCTGAGTACTACTGCTACACTTTTAAATAGACCCAGGAATAGTGGATCCATCACTTTCCTGGGATCATATCCATCATAATGTGATCCTTTGTTTTTTCTGGTTACAGCTCTGCTTCATATAATTCTCAAAAAAAAAAAAAGGTAAGAAAAGAATCACTTTTATCATCAAGAGGAGACAGACTGCAGAGAAACCTCCAGACCCATGGCACAGTATTTGACAAAGACCTAGCCAGTACTCTGAGGGCATTTCACAGATTGTCCCGCTCTGGCTGCCAGGCTTCTTGCTGTCTCCTCCAAACAGCTACAACGCACCCAAGACTGAGTTACAAACCATGCACACTCACTGCTTCCCTGCTTGCTAGGAGCAGGGAATGGAGGGTGGACATGGCTGCACCATCACACTCCCTTTTCAGAAGTGGCCAGAACACTTTGCTAGGGGTGTTACACACTGCTGGGGCATCCCTGTGTAGATGAGAGGCAAAAGTCAGTTGATTACATACATTGAAATATTTTGGCTTATTCTACTATAATTTCTACCTACAATATATATATATGGAAGCATTTTTTTTTAATAGGATATGCATCATATCCAAGAGGTAGTTGCTTGATTTCAAACTGAATATAACTGCAAATTGTACGGCTGTGGATCTTACTATTTATCTGATTAGAACAATGTCACATGTGCTGAAATGAAGGAAGGGTATAGATGTTCAGCAGTGTGAAGAAAAATTATAGAGTACTTGGGGTTTACATTTTGAAGCTGGGAATCAACCTGAAGATGAATAAAACAATACCAGGCCATATTCCTGTTGTTTCTTTAATCAGTTAAGATGATTTACTCTGCTTATCTGTAGCATACTTTAAAATGTACCTTTATTTTTTTCTCTATTACTGGCTTTATTCAAATGTAAATCTATTGACTTTAGCAGAGCTTTGATATTTATCTTGTTTCCTCAGTGTATTTTCCAGTCTTAGCATGAATTTTCTCTTCTAAAAAGCCCAAGGAAAAAGACCTGCCAAGGTTTATTTATCATATGCAAACTGAAGCTCGGCATCTGCAAAATGTTGGAGGCTGAGGGGGTGTTACAAGGTGCTTACCCTTTTCCAGCATCCTTTCACAGGCCTCTGAAGTTAGTTCATTCTCAGATATAGTACTGGGCTGAGTGGACCTATCTATCTAACATGCTAAAGCCTTTACTGGACTCTTGTGACTGCAACTCTGCTGTTAAATTATTCGAATCCTCCCTTAGGAAGCCTAATCCAATTAAGCTAACTTTTAGAGTTTGAAAATACCAGCATGAATAACAAAACCCAGCATAATTAACAATTATGGCTTTTTTCACAGTAAAAGATCAGTGATCAGAATTTTAAAAAAAGACAAACACCAAACTCCCTTTCTCCTTATTCTGAAATGATGTATAGCTAAACACAAGAAAGAGAAATGGTCAGTCTTTTTACACATGTCAAGCAAGTTCCTACTGGATTTATGTACAGCAATACTTATGTGATGAGCCAGAAATCATGACCACATCCTAGGGAAGAATTTTTGTTTCTGGAGAGAATAGCTAAGGTCACTGGGCAAGCAAAGAAGAGCGCTTGTATTCATTGTACTCCAACTAGAGCCTCAGATTAACATTTGGAGCTTTAATTTGAACAATGTCAAATACCATAGTGCTTAGAAGCAGAAGTACAAATATTTGCTCTTAGAATTAAAGCTTGTATTTTACCAAAGCTTATGTGCTGCTACATTTTAAAATATAGAATCACATATGAGATCAATGGGGCAGCATAGGATACTAGAAGATGGGAAGATACCACGTCCAGGACACTTCCAACCCTGTGGGCTAGAAGTCTGGAGCCCTTGGCTACGCTAAGAGCTGGGTCCCAACCTGTTTCTTGTAACCAATCTGGAGATCTTTCCTTCTCTTTTTCTTGGGCAGCTTGGCAGTCCAGGGGCTCACCTGAGGGAGTGGGTCAACACTTGGATCCTTCCACTTGCCTGGTGGGATGGGATTCAGATCTCCCATTTCCAAGGTACTTCTGCCCATTTTCTTATTGTGCTTTTGCTTCCTTTTGACATCAAATATATATTTATCACTGTGAAACAGCATTTTCAGCTTTCATGTAGGAGAGCAAGTCTTTCTCTTCTCTGAATGATTTATGCATGTGATCAGAAGCATCCTCAGATGGGAAGAATTGAGAGTGCCTTTATGTAGATGACCCAGCAGTCTGGTTGATAAAGTTGGAAGGTCAGACTGGGCTGCTGCTTCTGGGGGTAATACTGATGGAACTGGGCCATTGATATGTCTGCATATGGCTTTCTTGCAGTTTTCCTTCTGTTGACAGGAAAGCATCCCTGCCATCCCAAATAGGTACAAAATAGGTACTTAATTAGAACACCAATTAGAATAGCAACATCTTTATCACAGCATGGGTTTAGGATTAAATGCATTTTGATTACCAGGTTAGCTCTCAAAGGATGGGCAAAGGCCACATTATTGTGGTGCAGGGTATGAAGCAGTGCTGCTAAGATTGAAATGAAAGATGTGTGCTCAAACAGTTCAGTGCTGCCAAAATGCAGATTGTTCTGGGATACTCACATGCAGAAATGTAGAAAGCAGGACGACATTTTTGTGTCTATCTCTAGTGTTAAATTGAGGTTTTAATGATGTTAATTTGGGACTTCAGGAGTCAGCTGGAAAACTTAGTTCCTGTTGTGAAGGTGGTAATTGGAGGCAAAGAGATTTTTCATACATATTGAGTGCTCAGTTACTTGGATTGTGTGAGTGTGTATTTTACATAATGCAAAGTGCCTCACAATTGTACCCATGCAGTTGTGGGCATCAAATTGTAAAGAATAGCTGTCTGACAGCCTGCTTGGCCCTTAGCTGTTTTTCTAAGCCTACAAGGCAAATTTGGCCAGCACGGTGGGAGAGTAGCTACACCCAAGTAAACAGTCTGATTCAGTTTTTTTCCTTGCCTAAATGAAACGTGCATAGAGGGAATAGCAACCCCCAGTGTGCAGAGCACAGTATTCACAAACAGCAGCTTACTGTAGAAATACGCTGTGTTGTCAAGGAAGGTGATTTTTCCCCTTTTTTCATCCAAGATATAATGATCTTTCCCAAAGCACAATGCTTGTTCACCCCTTCAAGGTTGGTAATGCTGTAACCCCTAGTTTCCAAAGCTGTTCCAAGGAATAGCTCTCTCAGTGCCCTGATGGCTGTGACTTGTCCCAAACCCCTTGGATTATCCAGGGAATGAAGCACTTCAGGGTCTCCCAGGGAACACAGGACAATGTCCTGCAAACTTCCCCGGGCTGAGGGTGCTTCTGCAGAACAAAAGGCTGAGCTGTATTTCACTGTCAGCACGGTGACAAATGGTGGCCAGCAAGCCCCTGAGCCGTGTGTAACTTGGCTGGCAATCAATGGCAAAGGTCACAAATTGTCCTCTTACATTTTAAAGCTCAGTGAGACGGTTTTGTGCCGTATTAGTCTCCGTGTATTAAGTTTCAGCAAAGAGGGGGCAGGGGAGGAGGGAAGAGATTTTTATCTGGTGTTAGGTGATGTTAAATATTCTCAATAATTAGATAAGATTGTGTGTGTCAAACTCTGTAAAGAATTGGTTATGTTAATAAAATATCTTTGACTCCCTCTGCCTCCTTACCCCCCAGTACATACATGTACACACACATTTACACACACACTTACACACACATACACATACACACACACACACACACACACACTTTTTAAGTAGTTTCAGGGCCCTTTTAAAGAAACCAGGCCCAAATTCTTTCCCACCCCCTTATTCTTCCTCAATGGGGCAATCCATTGAGAATCCATATTCTGCAAATTTTTTGAAGTCTCAAAAAGTAGCCAAAGTAAGTGAAAATTCACTTCCCCTTGCTGATCATTTTGTGCTCAGCATGGAGCTTTTAAAGCCTGCCTAAACCTCCACTGCCAGGGCAGTGTCCCAGAGCTTACATCAGCATCACTTACATCAGCTGACTGCTGATGCCTCAGCTCCTATTGCATTTCAAAAAAGTACACAAACCTTACCAGCAACAGGTGTCTAAGGATACCCACAGTGTAATCCTGGCTCCATTTAAAAGGAACCTCGACCAAACTGAGCCATACAAAAACCTGATGTGATTATGCAGATGTGTCCCCATGAGGTGCAGCTCCTTCTGACAAGTGAAGTGAAGCCAAGAGGAGGACCACCCTTACTCCTTCTGTTCAAAACCAAGCCTGCCTTCTGTCTAAAACCACCCCAAGCCTTCTCCTAATGGGAGGAAGTAATTTTCCCGAGTAAAGTGGTATTTTGAACATTTCTTTTATTCATATCCTCTCACATCTCTAGCTGCTGTCACACCTATGTTATTGAATTGGGATCTATGATAGTTTATCAGGCAGAATGCCTGAAGGCTCTGGTAAACAAAGGTAGAAACACCAGGGAAATCACAAGAAATACATTAAGATGGAGAATGATTTAAAGACAGTACCACCACTCCAGAGGTCTGCTGGTCCAGAGGAGGACCATCACTTTAGATCATTACAATCCAGTAAATCTGGTGTCAATGGAAAGTATATCTAGGGATAGAATTGCAGTCACTCTTTATAGACAGATGTCTTCTACATCTGAATAAATTTGTCTTCTGCACCCCACTTCCTGCAGGAGAAACATGGGGTGCGCCCAGAGGAGCTGTCATGTGGAGTGATAACCTGAGCATCCTACTTCCACTGCATGGGTGGTTGGACCAAGTAGGGAGGCTGTGTGCTCCTTTCCTGCAGAGGTTCTGGCTGATGGCTCCCATGTGCAATGGGGTTACACTCTCTCAAGTGGTTTCATTGCACCTTGTTCCTCACATATCTGCTTAGCAATAGTTTTCCTTGCTCTGGGGCCTGATTACTCTGCAAAAAGGTGAAGTGTGGAACGTTGTCTCACCTGTGTGCTGCAGTTGACTGTGACTGGAACCCCCGGACAGAGGGGAATGAGTACCCCCAACAGTCAGTGCTCTCTCATGACAAGCTCAGGGCACCGACAGGGAAGCTTACACAAGAGAGCTGAGACCACCATACTCTACCAAAAACTGATGAATAAGGCAAAAAGTAGAAGCAGCCATCACTATTCCCCTCCACATTTGTTTTTCCAGTGCAAATACCTTATGAGTACAAATTCAGAAATGTTAGGCATGATATTGTCATTGATTCCTTCAAGCCCATACTTGTTTCTGAGTCACCAAACTATTAGATGAAGAGTGACGTATGCTGAACAAATCCAGCACCTGATTGATATGAATGGGCTTGCAAGGCCCCAGGTGAGGGCAGGGCATGTGGAATTGACTGTGAGATGGCACTCGCACATAAGCAGTCCTTGTAGGAGATGTTGAACAAGAATAACATCAAACCCTGCTCTTTCTGATGGGAATTTTGCACTTTGTATTGATGCACCCCTGATGAATTAAATAGCATTTGAAAACATCCATGCAAACACACTTAGTGCTGCTCAGGGAGCAGAGGTGGAGGATGCAGAGATGAGTGGGCACTCTCTCTTCCCCGGCTGCGTGCAAGGAGACATGCAAGTGAACAAAGCCAGTGATCACAGCTGTACCCAAGGATACTTTAAAACAAAGAGAAAGATAATACTTTTAAAACCAGGGCCATAATTACTATTTATTTGAACAGCAATTTGCCTTATTATGGTGCACAGCATTTGTTACCTAGGCAACAGATTTCTGTAGAGGCCTGGATCAAATGGAAGTAAATCAGGCAAGATCTAACACCAACATCAATAATATATTTAAAAAACAAAAGACTAGAGAGTTGGCAATTTCACCTAATAGTTGTATTTTTTATTGTTTCATCAGCAATGGTCTGCATCTAAGTAATACCTTTCTCTGCTGTGACTGACTGATCTTTTTCATATACATTTACAAATAAAGAGAATTTTACAGAGTTCTGCTCCTGTAACTGTAGGGATAAATGAGTGTCATGCAATACACTTCTCCAGCCATGTGTAGAAGAAGCACTGTTGACATGTCTAACCCGATATTTTTATTTCAAGCCCTTGCTGAAGGCCAGCCTCCAAGTTGTTTTATGAGCTGGTATGTGCTTTGCTGTGGGCTCAGGCAGGTATTTGATGTACACCTGGAGAGGAAAGTCTGGGTCTAGTCACTGTCATGGCACCTGCTCTCTCCTGGATGAACTTCAATAGATGAGTGTGGGGGAGGCTGGACTCCAGCTGGAGCTTATTTAAGGGTTGCCCTAAGCTCAGGTGCTTTGAGTGAAACTGTTAGGCAGGGATATGTACGGATGGAAAGCAGGACAAGATGCTTAATGTCCTTGTGCTTGTCCTCATGGCTCACAGCATAAGTAGAGGTCAAATACCATTTTATGAATTCATAAATATCATGCAGTTTGATGGTTTTCCTATCCATTGGTAAATAACTAAATTAAAGGACTGAAAATTTACAAAACAGAATTAGGGAACAGTGTGCAGATATACTTTCAAATGTAGCTTTTGGAGATAAACAGTTGTATTTCAGGACTTGCTTTTATTTGAAGAAACATTGGAAATGTAAGTCAGTGAAGATTAAATTTTTTAGGAAAGAAGTCTGACTCCAACAGGTATTTTAGAGTCCAAGGGAGAATGAATATAGAAGGACAGGGCTAAGCACTATAAACTATACATTAATCTCTTTCTAAAGTCTGCTTAAAAATTGCTAGTCAGGAAACACTAGATAACTTGTAATGAACCATTGATCATTCTAATGGGTTTTTTTGCACCTATTCTTATTTGATTTTTTCCTTTTTCTTTTTTGTAAGTACAGAACAAAAAAACAAAACACCTGAACAAAAAATGCTGTCTCGAGAGATAATATGAGTCTAGAAAAAGTAATATGAAGTTTGTATCAAAGAAAAATGCTCAAATATTCCCCTTTTTTAGGCAGCTCTTCCACTACAATCCTTATGGTAGATTTCCCCTGCTGATTTTTGACCTATTATATAGATCTGACTAGCTATTGTAGGCTTTTCTTCTCAGATTGGGCTCTTCTACTCTTGGCACGGCACTGTCTTTATCGTCTAACCTTTCTCAATCTATCTCCACCTGCCTTCCTCCATCCCAGGGCTGCTGAAGCACTAGGACAGCTTTTATGGATGAACTATGGATGAATCCATAATTTATAGCAATTATGGATGAACTCCACAGCTGCTTTGTGGTTGTCTGTCCATTGTGGCTGCCTGTCCTTTGCTCCCTCTGCAAAGGCAGCACTGGGGTAGGGAGCCAGCCTGTAGAGCTGGAGCTCACTGCTGGGAGTCACACAGCTTCTGGTGATGCTCCTAACAGCTCTGCCATTGCTTTCTTCCTGCCTCTCACACAGTCTCTGAGAGCACAGGAAAATCACTGAGAGAAAAGAAAGGTCCTGACTGTTAGAGCCATTGGGCAAAAAGTATTTTGCTGGGAAAACTTCTTAAGTTGTTGCAAGATGACCCTAAGGTAGTGCCCGCTTTCTGAGAGCCTTTACAAGTTCACAGCTGCCAATAAATCCCAGAGTGGTAAACAAGGCCAGCCAACTGACATGAGAGAACAAGAGCTGTTTAGTACCCTGAAATAACCTGGATTGCATTGCCACACTTGGGTTATCAAAGATGCACTTGGGGGGATTTGCATCAGTTTGTGCTGAAACTGTTGGAGGCTTTTCTGGGTAACATGCATCCTGTCTGTAGATTTGGTATTTCTAATAATCCCAGCAATCAAATACAGGAAAGAGCATTCCATTTTAATACAGATGGAGAAAGAGGTACACATGTTGAATCATTCACTTGTTGGCAAAAGAAAGGAGTTTTACTCAACTTTGGCAAAAGTAGGCATTTATTAGTTACTAAGTTTTTTCAAATCCTTCCTGATTACTTCCTTCACAGAGTCTTAGGGAGGTGCAAGACTTTGGAGGTAACAGGTTTTGGATAATGTGTTTTCACTGGCATCTGTGACTGTTAATAATTTGCAAAGGTCTCCTGGTTCTTTTTTTTCCGAGAATATCCTGGCTGTGCCTCAATTTTATTACATGCAAATTCCCCACTTTGGTTTTAATAAGCCATTGAACTGTGTATGCCACTCGACTGTTGTTTTTGGAGCTGCTCAGAAATAATTTTTCTTAATGAAAATTGTGCTTTATGATGAAAAATGAAGCTCATGTTTTCAACTGGAAATGGTTTTGTTTTGATACCTCAAGCGTCTCATGGGAGCAGTAGTCTGCATGCTTCATTTTCCAAAGCCTTCAGCTGTGGGGGCTTCTTAAACAAACTGCTCCTCCCTTGACCTGCCCTGTGAGTTCCCAGCTGTAGGACTTGTCATGGGATATCTAAACCAGCTAGAAAACCTGGGCAACACAGGGGAATGGAGACAGCTACAGTGTTCATGAACTACCACTGGGACAATCCTGAAATGTTTTGGGTTTTTAAAGAAAAAAAAGCCAACACAACGACAATTAAAAAAATCCAAACAAAAAGCCAGAAAAAAAATTTAGATTATTTAGATTTCTGGCAATATGTTGTAAGGGCTTGGCCTTGGCTGGATGCCAGGTTTTCACTAAAGCCTCTTTATCATTCCCCTCCTCAGCTGGACAGGAGTGAGAAAATACATTGAAAAGCTCATGGGTTGAGGCAAGGACAGGGAGAGATCACTCACCAATTACTGTCACCAGCCAAACAGACTTGACTTTGGGAAATTAATGGAATTTTTCACAAAGCAAGTCAGAGCAAGGTAATGAGAAATAAATCCAAATCTTATAAAAAGCCTTTCCTCCACCCTTCTCTTCCTGGACTCAAATTCACTCCTGCCTTTCTCTCCCTCCCCACCCAGTGATGCAGGGGAGAGGGAAAGGGGGTGTGGTCAGTTCATCACACATCTTCTTCCTCCTCAGGAAGAGGAGTTCTCATGCACTCCCCCTGCTCCCATTTGTGTCCCTGCCATGGGAAACAATGCTCCATGGACGTTGCCAACGGGAGCCTTTCCCACGGCTGTAGTTCTCTATGAACTGCTCCAGTGTGGGTCTCCTCCATGGGGTGCAGTCCTTCAGGAACAGGCTGCTCCAGCCTGGGCTCCCCACAGGCTTGTTAGCCCTGCCAGGAGCCTGCTCTAGCATGGCCTCCTCTCTGCACATGGCCATAGGTCCTGCCAGGAGCCTGCTCCCTCTTGGGCTTCCCATGGGATCACAGGTTCCTACAGGCATCCCCCTGCCCTGCTGTGAGCTCCTCCTTGGGCTGCAGGTGGATCTCTGCCCCAGGGCCCAGAGCACCTCATCTCCTCCTTCTTCACTGACCTGAGTGTCTGCAGAGCTGCTGCTTTCAGACATTTTCAGTCCTCTCTCTGGCTGCTCAATTTCTTTTCCCCCTTCTTACACACATGATCCTGGAGGTGCTGTCACTGTTGCTGATGAACTTAGTCTTGACCAGTGGAGGGTCCATTTGAGCTGGGTGGTGTTGGCTTCAGATGTAGGGGAATCTTCTGGCAGCTTCTCAAGAAGGCACTCATGTAGCCCCCTTGCTACAAAAACCTGGGCATGCAAACCTAATACATCTGCTTTTGGAAAAAGATGACACTGTCTGGTAAATGGCTAGTTCTCATCAAGAATTTAATTTAACTTACCAAAAAACAGTGTGATAAAAAGAACTTGCAAATAATTATCTGTTTTCCCTTTTTAAAGAATAATGCTGATTCTGCCAGAGAGCAGATCTGTGCTGCACCAGAGGAAGGTTTATGAGACATATGTCTGATGAAATTGCAAGTGGCTGCACTTGAGATATACTATCAGAAAGCATTGAACTCAAGGGAAACTAGGAAACATAACTGACCATCTGTGCTTGAGGGATTAAACTCTCCTGCTTCATAACAAACCTGTAGCATCTAAAAATATTGAGCATTCTACACTACCTACAGCTGCTTTCAAATTATTGCAGGCTGATTTTCGAGGTATTTAGACCAGAAAGTTTTGCAAGGGAGGTTTTGAAAATTTCTTGGGTACTGGTTTGTTAAGGTTTGGCATGACTGCCCCTTGAACGTCACCTGTTTTCCTGTCTGTGTTCTCATTTTTACTAGATGGTCTTAGGTCTTCTGGAAAGTAAATATATTGTCTTTTTAAGTCAGAATATGGCTTTTTGTTTTGGCTGTCCTGTGGTGGCAGCAGGTCTTGTCCTTATGTTCTCAGACACTCCCCTCTCCTGTTTCAGCCACCTCTTCACTTCTCTCACTTTGCTGTTTGCACAACTGGGCCTTTCTCATGCTTTTGTCCTCTTTGTCATGGGTCTCTGAGTTGCCTGAGTACATGTCTGAAGGTTTTCTTTCTCTTTTTATTGCAGTGGGGTGCAGGTTTTGCCTCAGACAGGTTTTGCAGCACTAAATGAAGTCGGGGAGAAGTTTCCTTCTATCCAAACCATGGATATCCACTAGTTTATAGTATACTCAGTGTCAAGTTCGCTTTCTTTGTGAGAATTGACAATTTTCCACCTGCAACAGAATTATTTGCTGGTCCTTATGGCTCTGTCTCAAATGCTTTTGGCGTTTATGATCTGTCTTAAACTTGTGTTTTTCATGTCAGTTAACTGCTTGGTGAGATGTACTCATTTTCTATGTCCATTTTTCTGACACTTTTTTAACCACACAGCAGCTAAACAATTCTTCTTTGGGTACTGGGAGTCAAGCAAATATATTCACTCTTTCAGACCAATTAAAGACTTTTTATATTCTTTCAAAAGAATATAAAATAAAGCACTGAAGAACAGTGGATCCACAAAAATTTGTGTTATTTAGGCACATAAGTTGATTATTATCCTGAAAACAGGACACCTTGTGTCTTTTGTCTCCCTCTCTCCTGCTCCTGTGAGACTCATGGAGCAGACATGATTCATTGACTGACTCCTTTGATGTCAATGGGATGAAAGTCACAGCCAAATATGTTTATGAGCTTTCAAGATTACTTGGTGTATTTTCTGATTGCTTTAACAAGGCTACTGTAGCAAATGTACAGCTACCAAGATAATTTTAACACAACAACAGTCCTTCTCATAATGGTGTTCTGTAATTATATTGTGCCTAGGAAAAAAAATGTCTTCTGGATATTTCTGGAGGCTGCTCTTCTAAAATATTAATTTTGATTGATAATCTGATATGAAAACATGTTTACCTATTATGCAGTCAGTTTGCTTCCTTTGATAAACATGACAATATCGTGTAAGATCTACCTTTTATTCAAAGAGCCTGAATTGCCTGAGTGGAAGAAACCAAACTGGCATTTTTACTCCAAAATGTCAGCACCTGAACTGCACCATTGGCTCCCATGTTGGCTAACTCTCTGGGATGTGGCCAAGTCTCAAATTCAGAGATGCTGTTTTTTAAGGGCCTAGAAGTGTTTCATCTGCATGGGCAAGTCAAGTTTGTTTCTCCCTGACTCTCATCAGCTGTGTGGATTGTGGCTGTGTCACATGTCTGTTGGGTGTCCCCATGAGTGCCTATAATGGTTCTGCAGAACCACATGGAGTAAAAAGCACTAAATGCATGTTGTGACTAGAAAATAAGCAGGTATCAATCTGCTAAAGGACCACAGCACCTTCTGCATGAAAAGCCTTGGCTGTGACTTGTGCAGTCACAGTTTGGAGAGCAAATGAACCTTTCTGATGGTTTTCATTTATTAGCTTGTTCTGTCCAACATAGATATGAATGTTGTTTTTTGCTTCCCAGGAAAGAGGACTGCAGTGATTGCAAGTCTCCAGATATTTTTACATGTTTATTTAATCTTTTCTAAACAACTACGTAAAGCTTCATGAACATTAAAATTAATCAATTTAGGTTTAATTGAACTGTGTTTCAAAATCACAACATATATCTTTACTCCTAAAGTAAATTTCAAAATAACCAGAAAACATAACTTCTGAGACTATAATTGAACAGTATTTATCTCTTTAATCACTTCTTGGTTGTGTTCCAGGCTTAGCATCTAAAACTGAATATTCAACAAAATATCAGTAAGATTTTATTTCTAGACTACTACTTCAGTCCTCAAGGCATACATTAATTCTTACTTTCAACTGTTGGTAATCTAGCCAATACTCAGTGCTTAGTATGCTGGATCTGTGACAGAAACTTTCCCTCACACAGGCAAGTGTCTTTGACTTCAGAACAGTATTAAACAACTAATTTTGTGACAATCTTTCAGAAATGTCATCACTCCTGCTTGTCAAATGACTCTTCACCACGTTTACAAACCAGCTGATAGCAACATGACTTGTTAAGTCAGCTTAAATAGTGGCTTCAAAGTAGAATTTTATTTACAGATCCAAAGAGATTTTAAATTTCTGTCAGGGTGATTTTACAAATACTTAAAGAAGGCACAGGGATGCTCTCAATAAAATGAGGAGGAGCAGTGGATCCCATGCAATTGCCCCCCTGCAGCCCCTCCATGCCCCTGCCATGAGTGACAGTACTCTCCTGAGCTCCTCCTCAGAGAGGGCTTCCTCCAGTCAGGAAAGTACATAGGTATCCACACACTCTGCCTCTTCCTATTTATTGAAAAAATAGTAATCTGAAAAGCCTTTCCTCTCTGTATTGCTGTACAGTAGCAAAATGGTATAACTGCCCTGTGGCTCTGATGTATAGTCAGATTCCAGATGCAATAATTAGATTGGACAGTAGATTTCCACTAACCCACTCCCATTTAAGCTCAGGTGACAGACTATTCTTTTCCACTTATATGTTGATTTTTTCTTATGCAAACAACAGAGGATGGCACATGGGAAGAAATAAGGAGGATGTGGAACTGAGTATTCTTTTTATCACCAGCTAATTCACCTTTTAAAACCTATGTACAATCTACAGTGGCTCTGAATATGGACTTACAGCATTGTGATGCCTGCCTCATATTTTGTCTGTTTGAATGTATTTATATTTAATCAGGGTACTGTGTGTTTTTCCAGATTCTACCTTGCCTGCAGCTATGGCAGCAGCCTTTTAGAAGAGTCTTTTAAATTGTAATTAAATAAAACAAATAGAAACAGAAAAAGTGCAGAAACTGTTAATGGAGGATGAGAGCATTCAGGATGTGAGAGGTGCTATTTTTCTGTGTTGACCTCTAATAATTTGCATAAACCACCTGCCTTATTTATCCAACTGTTAAATTGTTATAAGAGCACATTTTCCCCCCCAAGGGTTGTGGACAGAACTCATTAATGTTTCATAAACACTTTCAAATACTTATCTAAGATCATCCTATTCATAGAGGTTCACACTAATGAGATCTAGTAATGAAAGGTGAAAAACAAGTACTATTATAATATTATTTATTCGCTTACAAACGCAAATACTTTGACAGAGTATAGCCATCATGGCATCTTTACAATAAGGAATTTATAATAATTTTTAATTTAAGCATTATTTCTAATTAAAACCTCATTAATTCTGTAGCAATAACTGTATTTTTTCCATTGACAAGCCAATTAAAATTCTGACACTGATAGAGATTCTGTAATTAAATTCTAGACACAGCTTTGCCTCTGATTTTTATCCATCTCCATGCACAGGGCTGCCAGTAGCTCCCAACAATGACTTGATGACCACACACACCACCTGCAGTTTGTCCACTTCAGAATTGTGGAGATTTTAAAGATTTGCTACATGACTGAAGTTTTCCAAAGACCTATCTGCATAGTCAAAGGTGAGGTCTCTTCCAGACAGATTAAAATATTTTTTGTAGGATACTCTAAACTTTTCTTGAAAATGATCCCTGAAGGTAGTGCTTAGTGCTTTGTGGAGGAATGCTCAGTCTGGGCATCAGGTGGAGGCTGAATATGCTTAGATAAGGTTTAAGGCTGCTCTGGTCAAAATTGGTGGAATTATGATTACCAGAACTTCATAAATACACAAAAAAATATACTGTTTTCCAGTTTATTTTTTATTAGTTTGTTTGCAGTCCTAGGACTGCCTAGTAGATGTTAGTGCTGTTCACACAAGATTCCCCAAAGAAGTCCTTATGGATACAGGGATCTGTGCAAAGATTTCCTTTCAATTTTATATGTATTTAAAGCCATAAATAAAGCAGGCTAGAAAAGGGAAGTTCTGCTCTGTAGGAAGTAATATATTCTTACTTGACTGCTCCTAGTGAAACATTTGAGAATGTGTGTTACATGAGACAGAAAAGCTGAAATGTTAACAGTAAATTTTTAAATGTTGTAGAAATTAATTTGCAACAAGATTTTAAATTAAATTTAATTTTAATCAAAATTAATTTAATAATTAATTTTAATTTTAATTCAAATGAAATTAATAAGTTGCTGCTGAATATTTTGGTTTATCTGAAGCTCTCCTTCCAACTGGAAAAATACAATAGCAATTGAAATACTGAATCCTGCTGTTGATTTTTGAGGCTATGTGATTTTGAACCACTCTTCTTAAAAATACCTTTCTCAAGGGGGCTTTTTTGGGCGCAGGTGATGCACACAGCAGTGCAGAAGGACAGTTCAGCTCGGGCGCATAGCATTGTCCTCCAGTTGAGCCCTTCTGCCCCTGGCAGGGTGCCTAGAACAGACAGCCTGGAAATGCAAGCACCCGATTTAGAGGCTGTAAGGCTCCTCTTTACACGTAAATAAAACACTTCACCATGGATTTTTCTCAGCTTCACATAATCAGTTTTTGCAATAGGAAGAAGATGATAAGGAAAGTAGCAGAGGATTTTGTAAGGCAGAAAGAATGTTGTGATTACCCAGTAATGTTTCCTTCATTAATTGCTTGGGAAAAAAAATCTGTTTACAAAGGTAAAGAGGATTTACTGGGCTACCATGTAGCCACAGGGTATAAATACTTGAACAAAAGAAGAGAAAAAGTAAGTTTTAATTGTAGGTGCTTGATGTGCATTGGAAGCAAGGAAATAAAGTCCAGAATGAAAACTTTATTTGCCAGGAATCTGTATGTGAAGCACTGCTGAAAAGCTCTAGCTTTTCCAACTTGATTTACAAATGTGTTACCTGTTAACCTGAAATAGCTTTTGAGGGTTCTGAAGGTAATAAGTAACATGGATTTTGCTGCTTTATGAATATTATTTGGGTTCTAAAGGTCTATGTGCTTTGCTATTAACCTACTGAATTCTATGGAATTTAAAAATGTGGGCCAGAGCTGGCCTTTTTTTTTTTTTTGAGTGGTTGAAAGCTGTGAATTTCTACTACAATGACCAGAAGAAAGTAACTGAACATAAGGGACATCTACAAATTTACAGACTGTGGACTATTAAAGATCAAACAACCCACTTCTTCCTAGTCAGCTATGGTGATACAGGTGATAAGTAACTTAGAGTGGGCCTTCCTTTCAAAACTTCTCCTTCTCTTGTCTGTAAAGTACATGTGGCTTTTCCCATCTACATGGATTGCTTTCTGAATGCTTATTTTTTAAGGAAACACAGAAGCAAAATGTTCCTTTGCAAGCCTCATGGAAAGAAGCTTTTCTTGAAAGTTTTCTATTTTGCCCAACACATTTTGAAGGTCTGCTAGATGTATCAACAAAAACAACATTGGATTGTGTTAAACAGGAGTTAAAAATACGATGTGCCCGTCCCAGAAACTGATCACATTGTTGATCTTCGTAACACGGCCATGGCACAATTGCAATAAATTTTTTTTTCCTTTGGCTACAGGAGGTCCACAGCTCCCACTGACACCAGGGAATGGAAGTACCCTTAAGAGTATGCAGACATTGATCCAGATGCAGGAAAAAAAATCCACCAGAGCAATTGAACCCTGCTCTAATGAAGAGATGGGATGAGACAGTGAAGGGCCCTGACTTTGCCCACGGCACCCACAGAGCCTGAGCTCCCAGTGAGCTGGAAGCTGCTGACTTGACAAAGCACTGTCAACCAAAAAGTGACAGCTGCTCCTGTCACATCTCATCTTTGCAGCTCAAGGACCAAAAGTAAAGAGAGAAGATCTAGAGAGGATGTCTTCTGAGTGTTTGACAGGGCCTGGCCATTTCATTGCTATTCTACCAACACACTTAATAAGGCTGTTGTCATTGAAACAAGAATTTGGAACTCAGTTCTCAAAAAAAAAAAAAAAAAAAAAAAAAAAAAGGAGCCATACAGGCAAGATTTTGGTTTTATTTGACACATTATACTCTCATTGTACCAAAATAGCACCAATGGATTCAGTTGTGGGGGGAATATGGGACTGGGCAGCTTCCAGCATTGCTCACTGCTGTTGTACACTGCTGGCTACACTGGTGAGCAGGCACCCAAACTGCAGGCTCTGAACCAGAAGGCACAGCTGGATGTGCCAGAGGAAGTCTGCCCCAGGTCCATGCCCACTCCTTCCCTCTTCAACATCCACATATTGTGTTAAGTTCTTCTGAGATGATTATATCCTATTACCTGAAGCCCTCATTACACACCTGATGACTGGAAGCTTCACTGTAACTTTTCCAAATCCCACTCCTAATTAACAAAGAAGGAAACCTAGCACAGAACTACTTTCTATGCCACTTTTTGCTGCCAGCAAGTCCAAAATGAGTCTTATCTGAAGCTTACAGATATAGCTTTGGACTTAGGAGTGGCTTTAAAATTAATCTGAAAAAAATATATAAGAAGACATTAAAACTGGTATCTTGCCTCGTGAGAATACTGATGCTACTTCACACACACTTAGAAATGTGTGGGCTGAGTGTACAATGTTTGCACTGAACACATCCCTGGTTGTGTGTAACCAAATTAAATGAATAAACCAAAGTGTTTTCTCTCTGTGGCACCCATTTTGCAAATCTTTTTAGAATCACCAGGCTCTTAAAGCACCTGCAGAGTCTCCAGGGCCCCAGACTGCTGGTGTTTCCAGCAGACGTCTTATGGACAACATCACTGAAAATCCTCTAAGCATAAGCCCATCCTGAAAACTACAATTTGCATTGAACTGTTTCAGGTCTGATATTAGAGAACATCTTATACCTGGAGAAGGTGAGGACATTATGAGAAAAAGGGCTGGTCACAAGCTGCAGGCTGCATCGTGAATCAATGCTGATGACAACTATTTGTTAAATGTGTTTCACACTTAACAACAAACAACATAACATCCAAAACTGTCTGTTCATAGCTCACTGATCTGAATTTATTTAGATAAATGTTTCCTATGATTTCTTTCAACATGGGAAATATGGCTTTTAGCACAGTTCTTATCAAAGGAATCAGGCTCTTATTTCTCACTAGCAGACTGAGTTCTCTGCTGTGTTAACTAGCAGATCCCTCCATTACCTTGTATTAATACCTCCAAAATCCTGTCAATGTGGTTACCTAAATCCAGTAAATGTGTACTAAATAGCAATGCTAACAATTTAACAATCTAGTTACAAGCAGTAAGTTACAAAAGAAGTAATTTCTGCCTTTCAATAATTTTCCCCTTAATGGTCTCATTAGTTTTTGTAGTTGGGCACAGCAGTTAATGGCCTCAACAATAAATCCTGCAAAATGAGATTTTAAAACTTCAAGGTAGACCAGTGCTACTGGTTTGTCTTGTTATTTTCTATGTTGACCTCTGCTACCTTTATTTAGGTCATTTTCCCTTAACTTTTAACTGTTTCAGAGTCTAACAAGGGATATCTAATTCTGAAATATTAAATCTGGTTGATACCTATGCCAAATTAGTGCTCCAGGCCCTACAAAATGATGTAGAAAGACCTTCCAGGATTACAGTAGCTTAAAATCAGTAGTATTTGAAAACAGTGACAGTGAAAATATAGTTCCTTTTTATTAGTGTCTTGAACTTCTGGACTTTATTATTCAGGTCCTTCCAGCAGCCCTGTGAGGGCCAGAAAGGCCCTTTTCAAAAATAACACAAAGCCAACAGTTTTTATTTAATCATCTGACTTGAGCACCTGGGAGCTTAAGGAAGAGCAGCAAGGAAAACAAAAGTCACAATCAGAGTTCAAGGCTGGTAGCAATGTGTCTGACACAAAGACCCTTCTCGTGACTTTGGGATCAGTGTTCCACAATAATAACCAGATTAGTGATAAAGATCATTGCATTCTGTATTTCCTTTCTCTTGACAGCTTTCATATCTGATTCACTAGGGTGCTTACTGAGCCCAGGGGTGTTCAGCCAGTGTACAACTGGAGTAAAGCAGCCATGAATCATGCCCTCAAAGTGCTCTTTACCGCAGCCGCTAACACTTTATAATGTTGTCTAGAAATCCAAAAGAATGATTTAGTCAAACCACGGCTTCTATTTCATTTTTATTAAACCTGGCTCTCTGCCTAAACTCTTGGCATTTTGAACAGTGAATATATTGCTTTATCCATAACATTTGTAACCTTCATTGATCCGTTCAGGTAAAAGCACCAAGTAAAAGTCCTTTATTATTGATGTGGAAAATATTACTTCTCCATTGCTTTTTGTCCACAAACACCTGTCACTTTTTCCTGACAAATCTCCTTAAGGTTTTTTTGTTCTGGGCCTAGAAATCCCATCCATGGTTATTTTGTGGGATGGAGTTGTTTTTCCATATAAATCATAGCATACTTTGGTTTGAAAGGGACTGTCCAAGGTCATCTGGTCTAACCCTAAGCAGGGACATCTCCAGGTTCAACCTGACCTTGAAAGTTTCCCAGGATGGGACACCTGTCACCTCTCTGGGCAACCTGTGCCAGTGTTAATTGAACTTTGAGTGGTTAAATTAACACTGGTTCACAGCACTTTCCCCACACCTCAGCTTTGAGTACAAAAATTTTGCACAAACACAGCTTACTGTGGTCACTCATTTTCTCAGAACAAAGTGATCTTTTCCTACAGCTTTGGGGGATCCCTTGCCAGGGTTCCCATTGCATTCACTGCAGCAGCACTACCCCAGGGTGAGCATCCTTCTTGAGAGCACAGCAGGTCTGCAGCCTGCTCCTCCCAGTGTGTGCATATTTCCCAGAGGAAAGTAAATTGTCAGCAGAGCTTGTTGAGCAGAGCTTTATTTTCTGATTTTATCACCCCTGTTTTTATTGCCCCCTGTCCCTCCTCTCCTGGTGCCACAGGAGCTGAGCTCCCCCCAGCAGGTGCAAACACCTGCACCTGCCCCAGAAGCTGTGGGTGTAATATCATGGCTAATGATTTCCTGATTTTTCTTTTCTCTGCATGATGTCTCTAGCCCCTGTATCTGACAGTTCCAGCAGTGTAAGCAATAATTTTCCTACCTGACACAAGTCCCATGACCCAGCTGCAGCCTGGGGAAGGTTTCTCTGTGCCTCTGCCCTGCCAGGGCTGCTATTCCAGCACCCTTTTTGCTCTTATGGCTTCTGAGGCAGAAGATGCCTCTCAAGGTTTTCGGTCAGTGCATGGCTGTCATATTTCATTTTGCCTAATACTCATCAAAGTGATACCTTTGACAAGTGCATTTTCCTATGCCATTTGTTGATTCCTCCTCTATAATTCCACCTGCTGGGGCCTAAAGTGTCACCACATCAGTCACAAGGGCACAGAAATTTTCACTGGGTATTTTCTGTCTGTGTACAGTTGGGGTTTTTTTACTTAGCATTTAAAATTATTATAGCTTATTATTTATACATGTGTCTTTGGTGTGCGTGAGTATGCAGTTGCCATTTTTATTATTTGTTCATTCCCATCTGGATCATGTGTTAACTTTGTGTATATTGGTTTTCATATTGAGGGTGATATCATTCATCCCTGTACAAGCATGGTGTGTGGGTCTGAGTGCATGCAAGCAACTTATTTTATTCATGTCTTCTTCTATGTGCAGCATGTCTGTGTTACACCAAGATGAGCTAATGCTGTGGTTTGTTCTTCTGCACGCAGCACATCTCTGTCTGCATATTAATATTTCTCTGCACCCTGATGATTTAATCATGTATTAGGGAAGGAAGTCAGCACTGCTACCCAGTGGAGAATATTTATTTTAGGTTTCCATTTTCAGAATTTATTTCAGGATGATTCTCCACCATTATGAAAGGGGAAAAAATTAGTCCACTTGGCTAAGCTATTTACTCATATTGGGAGCAGTATTTTGCTCCCGCTGTACTAAAGAATATTTCTGGATCCAGTGGGGATGGATCCACCTCCCCTATTGATGGCCATTGCAAAGTCAGGCTACTCCAAGCTCATCATCACGGCTCCTTCTGCAGTCAGTGGAAAAAACCATACAGATGTATAGATTCCCTCTGTAGACAGCCCATCCTACCACAGATGTCTAAAGCTGTGAGAGGACCCCTGCCCAGGGGCAGGTGTTTGTAGCAGCCCATCAAAACTTGCTGGGGTTTGCATTGCTCATGTAGGAGAGCTTTACTCCCATCTTTGTCTGATGAGGTGAATCCTGGCACTCCAGAAAAGCAATACTAGCTGAACTGAACGTGTCAGTTTTTATGTTTCACGACTACAGTTGTTCTTGCTAGCAGGTTTTTCAAGTCTAGACATGACCCACACTGGATGAAAGGTATTAAAGGGAGTGGACTAGAATATGTAACCTATAAACAGCAAAGACATTTAAAAGCATAGATCCTAGACTAACCCCAAAGCTAATGAAAACCAAACCCCTTGAATTTATGAGCTGAAGAATCAACCCACAGGTGAATGATGATTATCTTCCAAATGTAGAAATCATCTGAATTTTAGCGAAGGTCAAGACCAACAGCTAATGTTTGTATTACACTGTTTCTGCTGGTCAAACAGGTCATCAGCACTACAGCATTGCTGAGACTGACATGGAAATTATAGTAGCTATCCCCAAAGAAGCTTGAAGATGCTGAGTAAAAACAGTACAATCCAGGCAATAATCAATTAATACTCAATTTTGGATGACTTCTCCAAGAGAACTGGGAAAAGATAAAATTCAAGGTGAAACCTGCTGCATATTGTAGCTATTAAAACATAAAACAGACACAGATTTGAGCTTAACAAAACTACAAGATGTCTGTTATGCAGTGGAACTGGAACATCAAAAGGGTCTCAGAAATATAATAACATACTCAAATTTGAACAAAAGGGAAAGAAATGAGCTTTCTCTTTTTGGGCTTTGATACTCTTGAGATAATCAGTAATTTGATGGATCTAGGGAAGCACACTTATTTATAGAACAGAAAGGTTTTTTATGAGTATCAGGTTGCTGATATACATAAAATTTACTGAAGTGGGCTTCTATGTTCCAAACCTCTCCTCTTAAGTGGGTTTTTTAATGTGTGATCACTTTACAGCTTATCTCTGTGCAGGGTCCCAGAATGATAGAATTTGAGGAAAAATAACTGCCAACACCTAATTTAAAGGGCTGAGAATTTATTAATATTTGTTTTTTTTTTAGAATGTCACTGGACTTGGGTGGAGCTGAACCCAACTGTTTTAGTAATACTGTATTGGATTTCACTGGTTTTACTAACAAAAATGTAGAAATGCTTCCGATTATTACTTTTTTCCAGGGCAGTAATGGTTGATCAGTGTTAGGATGCCTTATAGCTGTAGCTTTTCATTGTATTCTTTGTTCTTCCCCTCCTCCAACATCCCATGACCCTTGATTCCTCGGTGTCCCTGTCTTCAGAGATCTATAGCACTCTATTTCCTCCTACCAAGCTGCATCTTCTTTTGCTCTTAGACTTGGACCTGAGAGTGTAAAACGAAGTAAAGACACATAACCTAACAATTCTCTCTCTTCTGTTCTTGAGTGTCAGCAGTACCTCTGCTCTCTCTTTTATATGTTATCTTTAATGCTGTCATGCCTCACTAAGAGGGCTTGACCCATGGGTTGGACGCTACTGCTTTTGGTGATGACTTGTTACTTTTTTTTTCCCTTCTGTTTATCACGTCTGAGTGAACTCGACAGCATTCAGTCACTGCCAGATTGTCAACACTGGACCCAGACTTTGTGCTCAGAACAACTGTGATCTTATCTTTCCAAGTACAGCATCTAAAAGCCTACTTTTCTCTGCTTCTTTCCTCTCCACATCAAATATGCCTCAGTTTTTTCCTGGAGAGATGACACTGGCCCTGGGGAGAGGGGATTTGGCTCCTTTGCTCACTTGCCGTGCTGCCCTTCAGTTGAGATGCCAGCCTGGGAGTAGCAGTGATGCTGGTGTTGGGATGTGGCTTTCAGCAGAACTGGAATGGCTGTTTCCCATCTGGTTCAGAGCAGCTGTCAGAGACAACGAATGCCAGTATCCAACAGCAGGAACCTGTTTTTGTTGTGTGTGCTTGTTTGCACTGTGCACGTGTAACTTCTGAACTGCCTCTGTGCTGGGAAGCAGCTCTTCTCCTTGCTAATGGATGCTCATGTAAAGGTACTTATAACCTGTGCTGTGGTCTGCAAACCATAGCTGGCATTGCCCTGGCTCACTAGCTAGAAGACCGAGTTAATGTGTAAGACTCAAAGTAATTTAATGAACTATTAACTGGAAATACACATTATTTATATTTTGCAAAGGGAACTGGGAGAGAAGCCAACTTGGCATTTTAATTAAGAATCAAAAAGGACTGTGATAAATCCTTAGTTTAACATGTAACATGACCCAATGGCTAAGGCATCAGCTATGATGTGTGCTCACATAGGAAGCACCCAAGGGAAGCAGGCTCCCTGCAGGATAGTCCTTCTGCAAGGACACCATGTTTTCAAGTATTATAGAAACATTCTAAAGCCTGTAGCAAACCCACAAAATGGAAACAGGTTTAAAACTTTCCCTAACAGAACATTTTCAAATAAAAAAGTGTACGTCTTCTGGACAGCAGGTCAGTTTGAAAACTAAGGAAAAGTGAGGATCACTTCAAAACTGATCATAGGGGAGGAAAGAAACCTAAATAGGTGAGTCACATTAAAAACTAGTGCTGCTTGTCTAGAATTCTGCACGAGTCTTCTGTGAAGTTTTAGTTACCTCGAGTATTGACTGGGTAACAGGGCCAGCCTTCCAGCAGTTGCTCTTGCCCATCTGGCTGAGGCACTCTGTGTGCTTGGCCAGAACCTGAAAGCTTTCAGGGCTGCTGGTGTGTGGCATTTAACCAGGGGGAGCAGCTGTTCCTTGTTGGAGAGCCAAGATCTTGCCCAGTCCCCAACTGAGAGCTGTCATATGACATAGCCCCACAATGGAGATAATAATGCCTGCCCTTCCTTAGAAATTATTTTGAGATCTGCCAAAGAAAAGGGCCTATTCAAATGCAAAGCCTGATGCTTTAATTTATTAATAGATAATGTGCCAGAGTCACCAATCTGCTCCTGGTGCCTAGTGTGGCTTTGAGAAAAGAGGATCTGCTTGCTTGATTGAACCCAGCTGGTGAGTTGAGGCCTAGGGCTGTTTTGTGATATTGGAAGGAGAAGCAAACAGCCAGATGTTAACCAGCAACTACTCAAGCTTGGTGTTTTCCTGCCCATTATTCCTCTAAAACTAGAGCAAACATGGGAGTGCCATCAGCAGCACCAGTGCTTCTGGTGCAGAGGGCTGGGCTTCTCAGAACACTGCTGTTACCCTAAAGGAGCTCATATGCTTGCAAAAAGTAGCAATTACAGATAAAACAATGATCTTCCATGGGAAATATATTTTATCTACTCCACAGGATCCCATGGGAATTCTGTGCTGTAGCAAGCTCCTGGCAGGACCTCTGGCCCTGTGGAGAGAGAAGCCCATGCTGGAGGAGAGGAAGAGTGTGAGAAGTCCTCTCAGCAGAGGAGAAAGGAGTGGCAGGCACAACATGTGATGACCTGACCACAGCTCTCATTCCCCATTTGCCTGTGCTGCTTGTGGATAGGAAGCAGGGAATTCAGGAATTAAGTTGTGCCCAAGAATAGAAGGGGTTGGCAGGAATATGTTTTAAAAATTCATTTTATTTCTTATATTCCTGCTCTGATTTGACTGATAAGAAATTCAGTTAATTTCCCCATGCTGAGTTTGTTTTGCACATGACATTAATGGGTGATCTCTCCCTGTCCTTATCCTGGCCCATAAGCCTTTTGTATTTTGTCTCTCTAGCAGAGAAGAAGAGTGGTAGAGAGGCTTTGGTGGATACCTGGCATCCAGCCTGGGTTAACCCCCTATAGCCTCAGAAGCACAGCATTAAAGGGTTCACCTGATGCATTATCTTTACTGCAGCCACTACCTGGCATCTCTAGAGCTTCTAGCTCAGTCCAATCTCAACAAAGATTTTCAGGAAAGACAGGTGGGGAAAAAAAAAAAAGGCTTTTTCAGTCTTGCTCTAGCTTTGTCTCTTTTTGTCTCTCTGCTATGAATGATTAACAGGTGTGTAAATTTGTGCCTTCCTATTTTGCTTTTGGCTGCTCTTTCCTGGTGTGGACCCTGCTACTGATTTCAGTCAATCCATGGTTCACACTGCTTGATTCATTTTTGCTGTCCTCAAGGGAGTCTTTCCACAGAATCATAGAATTACAGAATGTCCTGATTCAGAAGAGACCTTAAAGATAATATAGTTCCAGCTGCCCTGCCATGGGTAGGGACAACTTCCATTAAACAAAGTTTCTCAAAGCCTCACCCAATGAACACTGCCAGGGATGGGACATCCACAACCTCTCTGGGCAACCTGTTCCAGTTCTCACCACCCTCAAAGTAAAGAATTCCTTCCTAATATCTAATGTAAACCTTCCTCTTTCACTTAAAGCATTCCCCCTTGTCCAGACACTACATGACCTTGTCAAAAGTCCCTCTCCAGCTCTCTTGTAGGCCCCCTTCATGTGCAGGAATGCTGCTGTGAGGTCTCCATGGAGCCTCCTCTTCTCAGGGCAGAACACCCGTGAGTCTCTTGGCCTGTCTGCATAGGAGAGGTGCTCCAGCCCTCTGACTGCCTTCCCGGCCCTCCTCAGGACTTGCATCGTGTGTTTCTTATGTTGGGTTATTCCCAATCACATTCCCCTCTACACTTGCAGTAACAGATGACTTTTTGAAGCAGTCCTATTAACATGAAAGCAGAGGGTATGTTTCTACCCACAAAATGGTTGACAAACTTTATTTTATCAGATGAAATATAAATGGAAGTAATTTTACTAATGTGCTTTTACCAAGCTGTCTCCTTAAGCTGCTATGTTACAGTCCATTTCTTTTGATTTCTCTTATTTAGAATTGATTCCTCACCTTAGGATTTTTTCCTGTAGCATTTTTATCCCAGACATACTGTAAAGTGATGGATAATTTTAAATGCTTCCTTTGCACCTCGTAAGTTCGAGAGAGCACAGCGGAGCACTGCAGCTAGATGATGTACAGCGGGGTGTTTTGGTACATAGAGGAAGGGCTTCAGCAGGACCAAGTGATTTCCCCTGGGAGCTCCAGAGCGGACCCGGCCGGGCTGTGGGCCAGGAAGGCCGGGAGGGCCGGGAGGTGGCAGCCTCGGCTCGGCAGAGCCGCCTCGGCTCCGGGCGCTCCCCCTCCGTAGACACAAAAATAAAACATTGCGTTGCCATGGATTTAAAGGAGAACCGAAGGGGTATTGTCAGGGAAAGGCTTTGCCTGGCTGCCCGGGCGGTTCCTGCGGCCGCTCTCAGGGAGAGGGAAGCGGGATGGCAGCGAAGGAGCCGCGGGGAACGCGCCGGGCCTGGGGAGCTCGGGGTGACCCATGAGGGACCGGTTTCCATCGCGGGCAGGGCAGTGTCGTTCGTGAGGGCAGGAAGAAGAGGATCACTGGGGCAAATCAGGAGAGGAAAAGAGAAAGCATTAAAATCAGTCCTGTTTCCTTCGCTCTCTGATTGCTAACACCTTTTAATGATGTTCTCTCTCACTGTGGGGTGGATTTTCATTGGCTTACTTCACTTTCCATTGAAGTAACTCGGAAAATTCCAACAGTTTTGCTGGAAACAAATTCCCATAATCTGGGATTCTCTGAAGTGTTCTTCCTTTCCAAGAAACATAATCCTTCTGTGATAGAGTTCCATCATCTGCAGAGCCTTAATGCATCACTTTTAATGCTGAAAATGTACCACACCAGAAATAATAGCCAGTGCAAATGTGATTATACACCGAGCTCCCTACTCAAATTAAATTGCACATTTTAAATATCTTGCAATATTATTATTTCATCTTTAATTTCATTTATTTGCCTGACATTTGAAATTTATTGAACAGTCCAAGTTACACTCAATTTAATTCACTGTCTTCAGCGAGTTTACTTATATAGTGATTTTGGTTGGCTGTCTTTAAACAGAGATTTGCACTTCTAATTAGCAAATTCCTGGAGCTGTAAATGCTTTTCTTGATTTTTCTTACCTCCACCGGGCTGCTGTGAATTGACAGAATCACTCAGAAAGCAAAGCTATTTTCGGGTGTCTCCCTGGTCAATAAGGAAAAATGTTCCGCTTGCAAAAGAAAACTGTTTCTCTTCTGCATGAGTCATGACTCTGCTTGTATGCACAGAGCAAAAGATTTCCAGCTTCTCAGGCCTCACTGGCATTTGGGGTAGGATTCAGCCAGCCAAGATTCACATGTGGAAACTAAATATGGTCATAGGGTTACACTCCCATTTTTTGCCCATTACTCAGGCTTCTGCATGGTGTATTTCAGTGCCTACTCCCTTTCTGCTCCTGCAGATCTCCCTCTGCAGTGATAGTTTACTCTGTGGATACTGCTAGTAAGATCTTAGACAGCACCAGTTACAAAAAACTAGTATATTTCATCTGCTTGGAGTACTGTATAAAGAGAATCTGTAGTAATCCTCGGAGGAAAGCTAAAAGCTCAATACCTTTATAAAACTTCAGGCTACAGGGTGTAATCTTAAGTCTTACTTGAGCTTTCAGCTGTGATAATCACCACAGTTTTCATGACAGAACCTGCCAAAAATAGACAAACATGAGGGAAAGAACATGTTGTTTTTTTGAAAACAAAACAGCCCATGTATTTTCAGCAACAACAAGTCAGAGAGACATTTCTTATAATTATATATAACATTGGAAGGGTTCTGATGTCATGGAAGTCAGAAAAATACATCCTAAATTATACCACATTTCACTATGGAGGTTAATCAGCCTGACAGTGCCATTTTTAGGTTCCAGTAAGGATGTTCAGCCCCTGCTTGGGACTGCTCAGCAAGTGTGGCTGTGGAGGCACAGCGAACACTGGGTGCTGGGGTGTCCCAGCTGTGCCCTGCTGTGACCCCAGACACAGCCCACAAAGCACTGTCCCTGTCCCACCAGCTCTCAGGGGCCCTCCCAGCCAGCCCCCTGTGCGAGGGGCAGGGGTTTTGATCTCAGACTCTGGGCTCACTTTTGACTTCCTTAAGCGCTCCATGTTCTCCTCTCATCTTCTAAGCTATTCTGTGCTGCCTGGAGACACAAACTGCAGTGCAACCACAGTGGAAAGCTGATTTCTGTGTAGGACCTACTTCCCACCTTCAACTTCCATTCAGAATTCTGTGCAGAATAGTAACAGCACCATGACCAAAGATTTCTATGAATTAGGCCCGTTTTCAGCAAAGCTTTTACATAGTGTCAAATTTATAAATTCTCCAGGAAATTATATGAGATCAGATTTGATTAAAACAGGTTTATGGTCAGGCTGGATTACGATTTGGTCAGGAGATATTTTATTACCTGATGAATTACGCTTACCCTGTATAACCTCTATGGGACTTTGTGGCTTGCTGCAGTACTTTTACTAGAAACAAAACCCAATGTTTTGCAATCGCTGTTGTGACCACATGGATTAGAACCATTGAACTAGAAATATGTTCTACAATTTTTTTCAGCCAAACATTTAAAATTACACTTATGCTTTTCTGCTTTTTGTTGTGTTTAACTACAAAATCGTTGCCAGTAGAAGAAATGAAAAATAAATTACTCTAACTTTAATTAGATAAATACAGCTCATTTCCACAAGAAATACCACACAATAGAGAACAATGAAGTTTGAATTCACATCTGGCTATGCAAAAAAAATAATTCCTGCATCTTATTTCTTTACCATGAGAACCAGCCCTTTGAAGAGACCTAGGATAGGCAATGCTGCAGGGCAAAATGGAAGTGTTTCTACTGTCATGTGTATCAATATTTGTTCTGGAAGCAGACAGCTCTTTTTGTGAGAACTATTCCATTTCATGCCCCTTTCCAAGATTATTGAACTGGCTTTAGAAATATTCAGACATGCCTTATGCCAAGTATTTGCACCTGTTACATTCTTTATGCAAAATTAAGTCACTGACTGTAAAGGTCCTAAGGGACTTGTGTTCTGCCTCAGAAAATCATTTGGTGTTTATACATATGAAATTTGATAGTGTGTGCCATGAAAATCAATCAGCATGACTGCTCATCTGGGCCTCGACTACCCACCTATCCTTGGATGACAAATAATCTGGTGTTTCTATATTCATATAAGATAAAAGTATTATTTTTAAACAGATTTTCATAGATAGCAGTGTTTGTTAACCCAGAAGGACAGCTTAGTTTTGAGAAGCAATTTAAAATTTGCATTGGATGTGACTCTTGGAGCCATGGCAAGTAGCACCATATACTGAATAAACTGGATCTAATACATTGTGATCTGATCACAAAGCCATTACCTGTCTGGAATTTAGAAAAACAGTCCCAGAACTCAACACAGAGCAATAGAATAGACTTTTTTAGTCACATTTTATCTGGTTTCCTTAAAGAAATAAAGTCTTTTTGCTTCTAGTTGGTGTTTGTAAGTGGAAACAAAAATAAGTGCAAGCTATGAGAGGTTTATGAAGTATTATTGAGCAGGGAGAAGAACAAGAGTGCTTTTATTACTCCTGAACTTGGCATTGGTGAGGTCACACCTTGAGTGGGCCTTCGGCTCTGGGCCTCTTGTGAGAGGAAGGATTTTGAGGTGCTGGAAAAGAGGGGAAACAGAGATGGTGAAGAGTCTAGAGAGTGGGTCATATGAGGAACAGGAATGGCTGAAGGAGCTGGGATTGTTTGGCCTGGAGAAAAGGAGGCTCAGAGGAGATCTTGTTGCTCCCTATAACCACCTGAAAGTAGGATGAGCCAGGTGGGATTGGCCTCTTCTCCCAGGGAACCAGAGACAGGACAAGAGGAAATGGCCTCAAGCTGCACTAGGGGAGGTTCAGGTTCGACAGCAGGAGGAATTTCTTCCCTAAAAGGGAGGTCAAGCATTGCAACAGGCTGCCCAGGGAGGCGGACTCACCATCCCTAGAAGTGTCCAGGAGATTACTGGATGTGGCATTTAGTGCTATGGTTTGGTTGATATGGTGATGTGTGATCAAAGGTTGGACCCAGTGATCCTTGAGGTCGTTTCCAGCCTAACTGATTCTATTATTCTATTTGCATGAGCTTTCTATCCAGAATCACCTACATAACTGCTGGAAGCTCCTGCTGAAATGGAGGCAAACTAGAACAGAGATTAGAACACAAATGGAACAATGACTTTTTTAAGATTCCTGCAAATTGTAGACCTCCTTCAAGATTCAATGAGCAAATATGGAGGTGACTTTGGAGGGAAAGAAATACCTTGAGCTGAAGCTGTTGAACAGAGAAGCATGGCTCTGTGAATTCTCTGTAGGTGTCATGAAACAAGTGGGGTAAGGCTGAGCATTCCTATCAGCCAGCGACATGTCTGTGTGAATGAAGGAATTCACAGATGTTGGGGTGGTGTAATACTGATGGTGAAATAGGGAGAAGGGCTAGCTGGAATCCCAGTAATGACCAAAAACTGGAAATAGTTGAAGGCAGTACCGTGGCTGTGATGGCTGTGAAACTAAGTAAAATGTTTAGTGCAAAGAAATAAAGATAGAGCCTTTAATTTTCATTGTTACAAATAAATGATTAATTCTTCTTTTTTAATTGTTCCCCATTTTGTTTTACTTTTCCTTGTGTCTACAAAGGCTTAGTGTTCTAAATGAGAAATTTTTCTTATCAAGAGAGTCGGGGTTCTGCATCCCTACAATTCAGGCTGAGGATTCAGACTGAATCCTTTTTGTTATTGCTAAGAGGAATCCTTCTACATTTTAGCCTAGTTCTAGTTGCCATCAGCAACAGAGTTTCTTTGAGTTTCAGTTCTCAACAATCCATAATGCAACAGGTCATTGATAATGATGTTTGGCGGTTCTTTTTTTTTTTTTTTTTAATTTATTTTGGATGAGTACCCACCAGCACAGTTTCAACTGTAATTTTTTTAGTCTCTCAGCCAGGAAGGAGTAAACTGATACACGGAGATGTCCAAGTTTTTTGAGAACTCTGCAACAGAAAGGTTTTCCTCAATATACTGAATAGCTGTCTTTAACCTCTCTCTGCTGAACACTGGTATTTGCTAAGACAACTCTGCAACCTAGAGGACTAAATCTGTATTTTCAGTGGTCTCCTTCAAGGAGTTTTTTTAGGCACATACAAATGAATTTTTATAACTATAGAGATGATGCTCTAAACACACCAGGTTCAGACCAAAATCTTGCTAAAATATGACAAAAACTGTTCCAGTTTTTAATCTCTAAGCATCTTTATTTCATGGATTTCTTTGGACTGTTTCAGCACAAATAGAACGAAACTGGCAGAATTCTAGCTGTTTCCAAGTGTAATTGAATCATTAATCATTGTCTAGCAGAGTAAGAACACCTGCTTTTGTTAAGACAGCTGACTTGACAATTATGTGTACCATTTGAATGGGAGCAGAAACGTCATGAAATAAGGAGATAAGTTATAGGTAGGAACTGAAAAAAAGGTATGAAAAGTCATCCCATTCCTTTTTTCCTTTCAGAAATCTCCATCCATCCCTTTCAGATGGAAGCGTGTCTGCTGTGCACAGCTTTGCGTCATTCCTTGAATATAAAGGGCAGATCTGAGATCTCTCACCACTTGATCTTTGTATAGGATATACCTGCTCCTTTTGATCAGATTTTTTTTCATTGCACCAACTAGTTTGTTTCTATGGGTCAGTTTTTTCACTTGGGATTTTCTGCCAGGAGGGTTTCTGGCAACATGTACATCTGGGCAAGCTACATCTGGAGCTTTGGTTCCTGGACATCAGCAGGCTGAATGTTTTGATGACTAATAATCACAGATGAATGCCCATATTCTGATAGTTGCCAAAAAGTTATACAACTCTAGAGTCCTTCATCCTTTAAGACTACTCTGAGTGAATCCTCTGGTGTAAAACATTTTCTACCTTGGAATAAATAGCCAGGAAAAGGCTGTCAATGCCCAGATGCACTGCAGGGCTACTCCACACCCTGGATAAAGGTTCAGAGATATGATCAACTGAGGTCACAGTTATGACAGACTTATATCTAAGTTAGTCCCTGGGTGCCAACAAAACTCTTGAGAAATTCTGGCAGTCTGTAGAACAGCCTTCAGCCTAGAGTGCTAGTGTTTCAAGCTGGAAAACTGTTATCTCTAGAAGTGCTGGAACTGGAGACCGTAATGCCTTTATTCACCTCTGATAACTACTGATAACCACTTGATAGAAAGGAAAATTTGAAGACTTTAGATCAACAGTGCTGTCACACAGCTCAGGCAATGCCTTTAAGGTGACCTGGCTCCTGTTTGAAGCCATCATGCCACATCAGGTGTGTGTGCTTAGTTCCTTCAGAGCACACCACCGGTCTTGCAAAAAATGGATTCACAGTAGTCAGCAAACTGAGAGGTGAGCAGCTGAAGTTTACACCTTGGAGTGCAGTGAGAGGAGTTTGAATCTCCTGTCTTAAGGAGTGAGATGTTTGACTACAAGCCTCAGGAGACATTATTTCCCAGCACTTGTTAGGGTTCCTGAGATCATTTATCATCTCCAGCTCCTACAGGAGAGGGTCAGATAGAGTAGCACTCCTTAATACCTCCCTGCATTGTGTATGTGTAACCTGAGCACCCTTTCAGTGAGTTTTAATGACAATAATGGGCCAAGGAAATTCAGGTTCTTAGAACAAAAGCAAACCACCTACTAGAATTGAGCCTAGGCACTGTGGATTGTGTCTTGAATCAACACTAAAATTTGCTTTGACTATGAGAGAAGGCACAGGCTTGTAATGAGTATAATCACTATCTGCCCACTTGTGCTGTCCTTAGAATCACAGAATAATTAAAACTGGAAAAGAGCTCAAGAATAATGATTCTTGAGTCTAACCATTGACCAAACACCACCACATCAACCAGACCAGAGAACTAAGTGCCACATTCAGTCATTTCTTGAACACTTCCAAGGATGGTGACTCTACCATCTACTTGGGCAGCCTGTTCCAATGCTTGACCACCCTTTCAGTGGAGAAATTATTCCTGATGTCCAACCTGAACCTCCCCTAGTGCAGCTTGAGGCCATTTCCTCTTGTCCTGCCTCTGGTTGACTGGGAGAAGAGGCTGAACCCACCTGGCTACAGCCTCATTTCAGGTGGTTGTAGGGAGCAGTAAGGTCTCCCCTGAGCCTCCTTTTCTCCAGGATAAACAACCCCAGCTCCCTCAGCTGTTCCTCACTCTCTAGGTGCTTCACCAGCTTCACTGCCCTTCTCTGGACTCACTCCAGCCCCAAATTGTCTTTCATGCAATGAGGGACCCAAAACTGGGCACAACACTCGAGGTGTGGCCTCACCAGTGTTGAGTACAGAGGGGCAATCATTTCCCTAGTCCTGAAGGCTAATTTTTATATAAACGGCTTAGTAATAGCAGTTACAAATTTGGTGAGAATACTGTGCATTTATATTTTCACAGTTAACAAATGTACATTTTACCATTATGCCTTCAGAAGGCCCTAACAGAGCAAAGCATCTTGGAGACAGGATGTGCTAGTTGTACTATACGATTGAAATTTTAATTAAAAGTTCTACAGAAAAGAACAAGATAGAAATAAAAAACCCATGTCACACGGTGTCCCAGTGTCAGATAACATGAAATGAAAAAGTCAGGGTTTGTAAGACATAAATGAGGATAACAAAGGTGTTCTATCTTAGCAAAGACTTTTATTCTGTGCTTCTTTCCTCCTCCTCAGGACATGAGGAAACAAAAGGATGCAGCACACACAAGGCAATGAAAGCAAACAAGTGAACAAAGACCAGCTCCAGTTAGATCTAAGCGAGGGTTAAAAGGTAGCTTGGGTGCAGATATGGAAATTCTTCATCATTATTAAAAGCCTAAGGTTTGTCTTTGTATTTTGTTGCAACTTCATTTCAATAAGTACATTTTAAAGAAATATTCTGTATTTAGTTCTCAGTCAAATTCCACAGGTCAACCACACAGCAAGACAGTTCACATGCTCTCAGCACTTGGGTACTTCAACTTGTTTGAAGTGCCCAGCTCTCCCATAAGAAGAAACACAGGAAACATAATTCAAACTACATGGCAAAATCTAAGAACTGGTGGCTCAGAGGATGAAAAGAGTGACAAATGACAGCCACAGAAGTTTTCTGGTAAGAGGAAAAACTATATTGAGCCCACCTGAACGCACAGGTCTTGAGGCAGTTTATGACACCGACTTGTATCTAGCGGAGTGATGCTGGCACATTTACAGCCAAGCCAAGAAACTGCCTGGTGTCCCTATCCAACACCTAATGTCTAATCCTCTACTTGACAAACCTGGATCTTGCCAAGGGGTGTACCTTGGCTATGGCCTAAGTGTTATGGCAGGAGCATGGATATGAGATCCAGCCTCAGCACAGCCCCATGAATGCAGGTCAGTGCCAGGGGCAGTGCAATCATAGTGTCAATCTGCACATCTCTCCCAGGAAGAGTCCTGGAGTCGTGATATCATAAACAGTTAAGCCTTAATAAATCAGGCTCTTTGCAAAAGCAAGATGTTTTTGGATACCGAAGATGTATTTGCTTTTCTTTCACATTACAACCTCCCTTTTACTTTTAAAATATGTTACATTTTCTCACATAGTCCAATTCAACATACTATTTGCTACCACTAGCCTATTGAGTGCTGCTAAATACACCATTCTGCTATTGGAGAAGATATGATGGACTACATTTACTTGGTATCTGCCCTTTGAACATTATAATACAGTTAACAGATTTGTAGACCATTCATAATAGCATGTTTTGTTGGGCTTTTCTGTAACAGTGTGACAGGTATTGTGCACAACACCCATAGAAATAAACTGTCCTGTCACAAGTTACATCCATACATGGCTGAATAAAAGCTGTCATTCCCCTATTTCCATACATTAAATGCTAAGGCTAATGAGCTTTTATTAGGAAAAATCCTGTTTCTACTGGACTGACAAAGAAAGCGTTAAACAGTTTTTGTCCACACGACTTTCAAGGAAAAAGAAGTCAGACAGGATCTACCATTTAGCATCTTTTTATTGTAGTCTTTAATGTACATGCAGAATTTTTAAAAAAGGTGTCAGTTATATCTGTAAGCTTATAACAATAATGTAAATGTTTGGATCAGCAATGTATTTGGATTAGGACCTAAGAAATCTAAGTGAACAGACATCTTTCAGGATATGCAGTTTATATGGTAATCAAGAAGGTTTTCTTTGTAGTGATTTTCCTCATAAAAAGATAAAATATTTCTTGTTTACAATCTTGGTTGTTTTTAATACTGAAAAAAATCTATAATAGTACACTCTTCATTATGTACATAGAAAAACATAAAACTATATCCATACCAGTGTCTGTTTTAAATGCAAATAGTAGTTAATAGCTTTGTAAATTTTTGTGCACCCTCTCCCACCCCCATTTTCCCTCCCCCACCCCCACTTTAAAATGCAGCATTTCCTAAAGTTTTCAATGCTTTGGCAGAAAGAGAATGGAAGGCACTTCCATGTTAGGTAAAGCAATATGTGAAATATCAGCAGTAAATAAAAAAAGCTGTAGGTGTACCAGACAGCTCCATGTTCATCCCAAGGGATGAAGTTTGCACTCCTGCATGTCATGAACTGGTTTGCCAGAGATTCCAGCTGGAGTAGGCTCAGACCCCAGCTTGGTTTACAATAAAGCTGATTAGCCTCACAACTATTTTTACAAATGCTTCACACAAACCAATGAGGATGCAGAGAGCATCTCTGAACACAGTACTGTCATGAGGGCAAAAAGCTTTGCAGGTCACAGCATCAGAACATGTCGCAAAGGCCCCGCTGCTGAGGCCTTCCACTTTGCAACATGCTAGTTTCACACAACACCCTCTGTTTAAGACTTCCTGATGTGGCAGCTCAGATAAAAATGAACAAAGCAACACACAAATGTGAAGATTCTAAAGCATCTCTTGTGATGGATAAATTTAGACACAGCAAAGCATCCTGAAAACGATCTGTGTGCTAGTGGCAGGCTGACCTCTGCTGATAGGGAAGTTTTAAAAGCTGTAGAAAAGTTTCTGGCAGGGGCAGCTCCTCCCTGGCCTCCTGTGGCTTATTTGGCACTCCTTCATTTTCCTTTTAACTCAGGATTATCTCCGGCATACCTGCAGTGTGTATTTATATTAATACTTTGCAAAAATACCCCAGATGCCAATGAGATAAGCACCTAAATGCTTGCTAAGGGATATGTCATAAGTCACAGTCAGGAAAACATTTCTGTAATGACCAGTTTCAGCCCTCAACTGCAGTTTGTTTTCTGCAATCCTAGCAAAGGTTGAGAAATGACTGGATGCAAACTTCCGAGACAGAATGAGACAGAAAGGCACCGACCAAAGCTTTTACATGTCAATGTCTCCAGCCTGACAAAATGTTAAATTTTCAGGACATATGCTGGTTCAGTAATATGTTTACTTAACTAATTTATCATACTGCACAATATCTGACCACGACTGTAAATAGCTGCAGTCAACTGACAATCCAATTGAAAAAGAACATTCTGCTAAAACCTGCCAGCTGGTCACGTTCATTCTGCTGTGATAGCTCTGCACTCTTTAGCCACAATAAAATGAATGGCTTTATAGTGTTGGAAAGCATTTTTGTCATTCTTCAGTATCACTGTGGATTTATCTCACAAGGAATGAAGGGTAAGATAAAAAGGCATCCAACAACACTTCAATCTCTGAATTGAACAGCCAGCAAAATAATATGCAGCTGGCATGGAAGAATAGCCCTTTAAGGTTAGTTTAAAATGCAGACCAAAGGGGGTGGGGGGAGGGAAGGCAAAAGAAAGGGGGAAAAAAAAGGGCAAGTAATCCAGTAAGAATGAACAGATGAACAGTAGAAAAAGAAACTGAGCAAGTGATTCTTTGTTTTGGGCCAGTCCACCACCAGTTGCTGTATGTTGCTTTGGGAAACACAAAACTGGCACCAAAACACTCCAAAAAACACAAAACCTTCACCCCCTTCCTAGGCTGATGGCTCTCCTTGAATTGTCCCTCAGATCTCTTTCCGTACTGTGGCTCGGATGCTGCTGAACACTCTGCCTATGGCCTCAAAGAGCGGGTCGCAGAACGTGTGGATGCAGATGGAATAGACACGGCTAATGCACTGGATCTCAATCAGGTAGCTCCTTATGCACGGCACCACCGCCCAGATGTGCAGGAAGGACAAAATGGCAAAGTAGATGCCCCAGATGAGAGCCATAGGAATACCAAAGATTGCTGACAGTAAACGGTAAAACCAGTATTTTGTTACAGTGAAGGTGGTAAAACTGGCCTTCCAAATCCCATCAAAGCTGTGTGTTCCCTCTGGCTCAGCAATCACATCTTCAAAATCGATCTGCAGCAAAGAACACAAAGTCAGGTCAGTCAGACATTCACATCAAGGGTGTGTTCCAGAAACACCTTTCCTGGAGAGCTGCAAGAAAATACAAAGCATGTACTTCCTACACCCTCATGTGATTCAATCTATTATAACCCATGATTTAAGTAATGAATCTTCAGTAACCTTTACCCAGTGGCTACCAGGGAGCCTCAATGATTAGCTCAAAATTAGACATCTAACTTCTAGATGGAGTTTTCCACAAAACAGAATGTATCTTCCTCACCTCCTACAGCCCTAAGGTATCTTCTGTTCCCTTCTGGTCTCCTTAAGGTACAAAACAGGTGAATAAAATCATATTTCATTGTTTTGACTATTCATAAGTCACTCAAAAAGTCACCTAAGGAAGCAGTGCATTCCAACATGCATATTTTAGCACTCTCTGTTGAAATACTGAGTTGTTCAGGAAGCTTAATTGTCATAACATTTCTATAAGAATATTAACAGAATTGAAATGATGGTTCAGCTCCATGTCACACAGACCTGTTTGATATAACCCACAATACAGGATATTTAATTTAGTCAGCACAACCAATTGTATAGGCACCGCTAACAACAGGAAAGAGAACATCACAACACTATTCCTCTGCAAGGAAATAAATGGCTGTTTAAGTCAGATGAAAGAAAAAAAATTTGCATTCCTGGGACTGGATCCTGAAGTGAGATTATAATGCTGCCAAAAGTGAAGATTTACAGGAGCAAGGTAAGTATGACAGGGGCCAGCAGCCTCAGAAACTCAGGCAATTGTACCTTAGCATGCTGGAAGAAGGTGACTATACATATACTATGTGTAAATACTGCTTACACTGTAAGAAAAGGCTCATAATCACTTCTTTTAGTCTAAAATATACATAACAATTGAAAAGCACTTGTTCTTCTCTCCTGCTGAAAGTTTTATCACCCCCAGAAATAAGTTACTAGCAAAGGGACAAATATTATAATACCAGTGGACTTTTCAGCTTCTTAGAGAAAAGAGATAATTACAAGCAGAAGTGTACAGTCTAGGTGCACTCTATGTGAATGGCTGGTAAGTCCTTGAGAGGAAATTTCTGAATTATCTGTGATATCCAACACCTTGAATGCCTAACACCAGGCTGGCTTAATTGAACATATTCACATTACTCTCCCTGCCAGTGCTTCTCTCTAGACATCCTGTCATTCAAATTATAAACCTCTTCTTTTTCTGCTACTCTAAACTATGTTCTAGTGATCTGAAAGTCATTCTTTGGCATGGATATTCATTATCATCACACCTAAAGGTAGCATTGAGAAACTAGATCTCCACAGGAACCTATGTCGGACTCTGCATTGGCAGAGTAGATTTTCTTTTTAGCATACATAAGCAAGCAGACATACAATCTGTTTCTGCAGCTATTCAAAAGTAAACTTTTCATTGTAGCCACATCTCATGTTAGCTCGTTTTCAAAGTGAATGGGTGTTCTTGGCTTTTTATCAAAATTTTCCTCAAAATCAGATAAAAAATATCCATATGATGGCAAGATCTAGGATGACAACAGCAAAAAAAAGCTGCTTCTCAAAAAAAAATTACTACAAAAATAAGGACTACATGGTTCAGCATAGCCCTCTTATTCTAAAACTTTTGTCAATTTATTGCATGCTTCCCATCAGCTGATGCTGTAATCCTTGGTAAAGGTAACACAGCCATCATAGAGGTTCAAAGCATCGAGGGCTAGTCTTTTCATTAATTTCAGTTGTAGTGGAAATACCATCTTGTATTATTTCAACTGGCTGATAAGGGAAATATTAGATCTCATAAGGAAAAAAAGTTTGCATTGAGCTCCATCAGCCTTTTCATGTTTGCATCTTTATTTTAGCCATTTCTATTTTTATCAGAAATGCATTTTTCTGGCAAACAAAATGAAGCCATAGTTGAATGTGAATTTTCTAGATTTTTAAAAAAATATATAGTAAACTTAGCCCATAATTTGATTACTTTCAAAGTAATTCCTTGTAATGAAATGGAAAATGGAAGCCAATAAACTCACTGGTTTGCAAATCAAACAGTAAACTTTCTGTAATTGTGATTCTCAGTAACTAATATTTTTAGTCTGTTGCGTTCAACAAAATGTCTGTGGAGAGCTGGGGACCTGACAGAAGAATCATGGCATATAACATTTCCAGATGGACAGCCCTGTACGCCTTCCAGGAGATGATGCTAATATTAGAACATTTATGATATATCTTTGGTCAGGATTTCCCAGCTCAAGTCATACACTGCTGTCCTAAAACACTCGGGAATGAATCTGTCTGTGAGATAACAGTGATGTATTCACGACACCAGTAATTACCAAGAGGTTAGCTTCTTGGACCAGTTTCAACAGCTCTCAGAATGCTTCTAACAATGCTGAGAGGTAGAAGAGATGGCCCTGTAGGAATGCTAGCTGATGTCACACTACCATGTCTGCCCATTTCATTATTCCTCAAATTCCATTTCACATTACTTCAATTCGAATAAGGGAACTTGTAAGTGAAAAGAAAAATGGCCTGACAACTTAAACTCTTAGCTGAATACAGTGTTAAAATGAAGCTGTTATCTTCCCAAAAGCTGTAAGAACATTATGAAACACAAGTACATTATGTGCATGCCAAGAAAGTACGCCTGGCACATGAGCCTTTGCGGTGCTGTCCAAAAACACACTTACCTGCAGCAATGTCTAAATAAAGAGGGGCAAGGAGTTGAGGTAATCTGGGCTCTTCTACTCATGTGCTAACAGAACACTGCCTGGGAAACACTATTTATTTCACTCTTCAAGCAGTACAGATAAGTCCTTATGCTGCAGGAACTGAGATATCACTCAGCTTTTTCCTGCACTAAACCACTCCCATGATGGATCCTGATTTTAACTTGCTCTCCACAGGCTGCAGGAGGAACAGGTGACTAGATGCATTTTGCCTTGCTGTAGATTACACTTACATCACTCAGATTACTCAGCCCCTCCTCAGTCCCTCCTACTACTCTCCTCTGGATTATAGTTCAGTAGCACTCACTGAGGGTGAGTGTCATCAGACTGATAAAGGGTGTCCAACTGAAGTAAAGTAAAAATAGGACTGACAGGAGAAAGAGAAGTGCCCAGAAATATGATCCTACCGAAGAAAGACGCTGTCATTTCTGGCAATGAATCTAACTGTCTTGCAAGTATAAGACAACATTTTTAGGGTATTGTTCTCAAGGTTTCTCAAAGCATTATGTGCATGTAGATCTGTGAACTCTCATTTTATCTGCATAAAGGTTTTCTTAGGTTGTGCACAGGTCTTTTTTTGGTAGATTGCATGTTCCTTGTGTAGTTTGTTCCTCCAGAGCTGTCAGGATGTGCTGTGAAATCACAGAGGCAGTTGCCAAGCTACTGAAAATACATGCACGTTCACTTGTGACAGGAGAGAAGTACAGGAAATTTGGTTTGACCCTCTAAAGGATGCTAATAACTCGCTCTTGCCTTCTGCTTCAGATTAAACTATTAAACACTATCAACTCCTGCTCCATGCCTACAATGCACTTCCTGACTTCAGCTATTCTTTGTTTCCTACTATTCAGTTTGGTAAAGCCAGTTTTTACATTGCTTGAAGCTTTTGTCTGATTCTGCTATGAGAATTAATGCAGCTTCTTTTGCTCTGCACTTGTTTATTAAACCCCTATCAGGAAACTGAGGAACCTGCTTTGATTCTAAAATAGATTTATTTACAAGAAAGGGAAATTGTATGGGATTTATTTACAAGATTTATTTACAAGACAGGGAAAATGTCTATTTAAAGATCAGAACTATTAATCAAAAAAGCTTAACAGTGTAAAGTTATCATCTGACTCAATAACATATGCTACATGTATGAAATCAATTGACCTGCTGACCTTGTCACTTCAAGTCCCCATGTATCAGAAGCTGGCCAGCTGGAAAGGTATATTAAATGCCAGGCTCAAATCACCTACTTTCCAGCTGTGTTTCTCTAAAATTTGCTCTTTGAGATTTGTAATATTCATCACATAGAAAAAATTACTGTGCTTGGTCAGTCAGAAAAAAACAAATAAATTATTAAGACCACCAGCATTAGACTTTGACCTACATTTCTGTGACTGTAACTATCATAATTCATATCTTTGTGTGTGATAGCTGCATGCTGCCACTGTGCTCACAGCACACAGTTCACATAGCCAGGCACCACCCCTATTCTATTCCAGAGGAACCCAAACAAGTGCTGAGAATGCCTAAATTTTGGTGTGCTTTCACTATCTCTCAGTCAGTAAAAGGAGGCTCAGATCCTTATTGCATCTCTATTGATTGATCACTATTATGTCCAGGCAGGCAGAACACTTAAATATGCACACAACATGAAAATGTGAACTGTCCCACTGATGTCAATATGCTTACACACTCTGCCAGACCAGGGCTAAAGTCTAGGCTGAATGTACACAGGACAGAGTCATAAGCCACTTTTCTTTACATTTTTATGCCCAGAGTGTGGAAACTGTCCTTACTGCTTACCCTGGGTTGATTTTAAACAGGTTTTCTCTGATTCCAAGACCCTAAGTATAATAATGTTTCACTGTATTAAAAGATGTCCCTGCAAAGTATGAGGCAGATATGGTTGGGTTTTTTTCTGTTATAATAAATGCAATTTATAAAATTACCAAATATATTCAATATTCTTTAAAGAAACATTAACATAAGAAAACGTATAAAATGTCACAAAATGACAAACATTTCTATGGCATGGGTCACATTTGGGAGGTGATGTTAAGGACAGATACAACACTGTTCTTATGTTGGAGAAGGCTGATGTGTATTATTGAAATAAGAAAATGTGTGAGCATATGAGATTATTATTCCCTTAGCACTTCCACATGCTATTTAGAACTTTAAATTCCCAGTTACAGTGCCTAGAGAAGAACTTGTTTTTCACAGCAGCTGAAAAAAAAGTTAAGCAATAAACTCACAAGCTTTCTGTTAAATCACTGATGCCAGTTAAGCATTTATGTATTTCCTTGATCCTTTTGAATACCACATTACCACATATGATGCTTGTCTTGACTGCTTGTCCTGACTGCTGCCACAGTTTAAGAGAAAAGGATGAAGAAGTTTATACCCTTTCTACTGAATCTGCAGGAAAGAGGACAGGGAGTTGTTGGGGCGTACAGGAGAAAGTTGATCCTCTCCCTTCCCTCCCAGACGGCCAAAGACTCATTCACCCTTTTAAGAGTACTGTGTTATCTCCATCTGGCAAACCTGTAGTTATGTAGGAAAGCTGGCACTTGTTCCTGAACACACAGAGCTCCATGATTTCTAGATGGTCTACTTCCTCACTAATCAGGTCTCAACAGCCAACATTAGGTGATCTCAGGTGTTCACTAAAGCAAAAACTCATTCTCTTCCACACTATTCATACAAACTTTGAGCAAAAGGGTGATTTACAAAATGTGCATATCTAGCACTGTTCTGTTCCCTCACAAGACAAGAAATTGTCCCGTCTCGGCTGTTGAAATGGCCTGGTAAGGCTCTGGATGGCCTTGAGGCAGCCCACGCTCGAAAGGACGAAAGGAGTCTTCAGGTTTTTCAGTTCTTCAGTGTTGTTTATTAATTCTTATCTACAATATTTTCTCCCGGCCCGACAGAGGTCCGCACAGCAAGTCAGCCATGAGCACACTTACCTCCCTTGGGGCGGCCGCTTATCTTTATACCAAAAACTACATGTAGGATATTTACCTTTTCCTCCCAATACCTTTCACTCTTATTAACAAGTGCACATTCAGTAAGAACCAATCTCAAAGTGCCACCATCACCATCAAAGATGGATGACAAGAAGAAGAAGAAGGACAGGACACGCCCTAATTCCTCCTTCTTGTCTCCTAGAACCCCCCTGTACCGAGATTCTAAAACCTGTGTTTTCACTCTATAATTAATCTATCCCTTCACCACTTATCCCCGTGTGATCCTCTCATCCTCATACAGGTGTGGCATCCCGTGCAGGGTCAAAGTCTAGCCACCAAGCACTTCTGGCAACGTTCCAGGACTTCCAAACCCCCCCAAGGGTTGTCTCGGCGATTCTGGACATCAGGAATGATGTGCGGAATTCCCACAGAAATCACCTTGAATCTTGGTATTGGTGGCAAGCATCTAACAAGGGAACCCCAGGAGTCCCTCCAGGCTGGGCTGCAGTATGATTAGGCTTTGCCTGTCAACCTCAAAGTCTGTCTTCAGAGCACACTGTTCTTCTGGGGACTGGCCAGATCACAAGGCATAACAGTTGCTTCTTTGAAAAAAAAAAAAAAAAAAAAAGATGCCATGACTGCAGATGGCTAGGATCAGAGCTGTTGTGTAAGGCTTGTTGATTGCAGAAAACTTACAAACAAGTATTTCCAAAGTGAACGAGAGCCTAAACAAGCAAACAGAACTGTTGCACCCCAGTTACTTGCACAAACTGACCAAAGAATTTGTTCTACCTTTCCTGTCTCCCTGTGCCTGCTTCCCACAGTATGGCAAGAAAAGTGTTCTGCTGGCAGATCTCTTAATGGAAACAGTGAATCTTTCCTGAGTGCTACAGAGTATGCCAGAAAAGCAAACAATGCTTTAACAAACAAGGATATCCATGTAGGAAAGTAGAATTGAAGGACTGCACTCTTCTAGCCAGAGAAGAAAACCAGCCTGGTCAGGAGTGACTCCTACTGCATGCATAACAAATACTCAAATGCATTCTGAAAATGTGTAAAGGATGCCATGACTTAGAAAAGGGGGTGACTGCAGATCACCATTTCACAAACTGAAAATCATAGGAAAAAGAAAAAAAAATACTTTTGCTTCTTTTTACTGAGAGAACAACGTCCTGCTCCCTGCCTGTGCTGATTACATACCAGAAAAGTCCTGCTGATGGTCACTGTTCCATCAGATGGGCAGGCTCACCAAACCCTGTGGAAGTACTCGTAAGGAAAACACAAATTATGCCAATGGGTGGGCACTGCAGCAACCAGCTGCTCCCCAGAGATCTCCTGAAGCACTTGCCTGTCCCGTTCCAACACAGGCTGGCAGAAGGAAAGACAAGCAGTTTCAAGAAAAGATCTGAACTCTAACACAGCAAAACTTCCTGTGCAGGTGGGGATACCATGTCAGCTAGTTCCTTGACAAATGTCTTGATGTTGTTGGAGTAAGCAGTCAGAAAAGAAAATTACTGTTTTCCTCCCTGGAAACTGGGCTGCTGGGAGGTTATTGCAGTCTTCCCAAAAAGAAACCCTTAAGAAGCTTTCTTTGTTTTTATTACTTGGTTCATGTTCCACAGTTCCTTGTTTGATACAGCTATTTTAGCAAAGAACCCTAATACATTTATGCATATCCATGTATGTCTGTCCATCTGTATGTTTAAAGAGATATATTTATGAACACCAGTGTGAAGTTTTGACTACACTAAACATACAAGAAATTTTTTCTTTTATTTCACTGGTGCCTGGAGTTAAACTGAATCCAAAAGCCTTAATAAAAGACATTGTGTAAACTTATTTTATATTTTAAATTTATTTAATAAATATGACAGATTTCTATTTTATTATGCTTATATACTATTTAGGTAATAAACTACTATTAAGCATAAGTTTTTAGAACTTGGTCTAACTTTATCATTCCTAAATTTAGACACTAATATGAAGTAGAAATGCAGTGACCTCACACTCTTCAGTAGTGTATGGAGAGACAGTGACCCTTGGAGGTTGTTTTAGACCTGGAAAACACTTTTTTTCTCTTTATAGTTTGTAAAGGGAGTCTAAGGAGAGGAGACTCTTGATTACATATGCTATCAATAAACACACTCCTGTTAGCTGCTGCCATTCTTTTTTGCAAATTTGTATAACTTGTTTTTCCCTTTTCCCCTCATTTCTACCTGAACCATGCTTATTGCTGACAGTGAGTGTGCAGTGATGCCCAGCTGCCTTTCTTTTCCTTTAAAAATAAACTTGACCCTGCATTTGTACTGTTAGAATGTTGTCTTTCTTATGGAAGAGCTCAAGTTACTGATCCTTAAATATAAGGTATTTCTTTAGTATTTCATAAAAATCAAGATATTTTATAGTTCTGCTCCTGTCATAAACTGCATGAGACAGCAATGGCAACGAGTGCAAGCTGTGTGGTGAGGTTGACACACTGGAGGAAAGGGATGCCTTGACAGGCCTGACAGCTAGGCACCTCTGGGCCTCATGAAGTTCAACAAGGCCAAGTGAAAGGTCCTACACTTGCATCAGGGCAGTCCCAAGCACAAATGCAGGCTGGGTGGTACCTAGATTGAGAGCAACCTGCAGAGAAGGACTTGGAGATGCTGGCTGATGAGCAGCTCAATATGATCTGGCCTGCAGCCCAGAAAGCTGACAGCACCCTGGGCTGCACCAAAAGGAACAGGCTGAGGAAGGTGATTCTCCCACTCTGCTCTCATAAGACCCCACATGGAGTAGTGTCCAGCTCTGGGGCCTCCAAGACAAGACCATGGGCCTATTGGAGCAAGTCCAGAGGAGAGCCAAAAAGATGATCAGAGGGCTGGAGCACAACCTCTGTGAAGACAGGCTGAGAGACTTGTGGTTGTTCATCTGGAGAAGAAGATGAACTCTTGCAGAAGTAAATAAAGTGGGCTACAGAGGGACTTTTTACAAGGGCATGTAGTGACAGGACAAGGGGGAATGGCTTTGAACTGGAACAGAATAGGTTTAGATTAGATATTAGGAAGAAATTCCTAGGAGAGGCACTGGAATGGGTTTCCCAGAGAAGCTGTGGATGCCCCATCCCTGGAAGTGTTTAAGGCCAGGATGAGGGGGCTTTGAGCAACCTGACCTCGTGAGTGGCATCCCAGCCCATGGCAGGGGCTGGAGCTGGATGATCTTTAAGGTCTCTTCCAACCCAAACCTTTCTATGATACATGAACTTGGACTTCACAAAACAGTTGATGATTGTATTGCTGAGCTCTACAGGAGATAGATCCCTGATGAGGAAAACTGATTATTTTTTGTAGCATCTGTTGAATTCCAATAAGGGATTTCAAAGTTGAAAGAGGAAATGTTGCAATCCATCTAGGAGACTCCCTTAGGCTTTTTTGGAACTCAGAATATAAATTCAGCACAGCAGGAGTGCAGACAGAGAATGTGATGCTTTCACCTTCAGCTGTGAGAATGTCTTCTCACTTCTTATTTATAAAGTTGAATTTATCAGTTCCTATTTTTTTAACTACAAACAAACTCCATCCCGTACAGCCCCACTAACATCTAGAGCACAGCTCCTACATCTTGAATAAATTCATATTTTATCAATTCATGAGGTCATTAAAATGGGACAGTGGCACTGAAATTATTTTTCTTTTGATTGCTAATCTGATAACAATTTCTGACAAGAATGATATTCCACAAAGTTCAAATTTTTGTGAAACTTTTTAAATTGTTTTGAATTTTTTTTATATTTTTAATTTTTTTTCGAATCAAAAGATATTTTCTTAAGAAGTCAGTCGTGAAAATATAAAGACACTAATGGTGTAAAACCTGCCTCCACAATAAATCAAATTAAATTAAATGGCATAATTTCTCTTTCACATTCAAAATAAGCAACCCTTTTAAAGTCCAAGATTAGTTTTATAGCTGTCATTTGTCTAAAAAATAAATATAGTAGTTCTGGATCAAAAACCTCAGAAAATCAGTTACTGATATAGACTTCATCCTGGCGTCTATGAGGAGGGTATTTGAGAGCTGTGGGAAATACAAACTTATCTTAGATTAGAACTATATCTGTCCTCAGTTTTCCAGAGATCACAAGTGTTTCAGAATCCCCCAAGTTAATTTGTATTTTCTTCTTTCTGTTGCCTAAAACACAACCAAGATAAAATTTCCTCACTGGGGACCTCATTGGTAAATGATTCTACTGTACACAATTATCCCTGTTTCTCCTGGAGAGTTTTGCATTTCAATATTCTTTGTTTGTTTGTTTTAGATATCCATGCAAGAAGACAGTGTTTCTATCCACATAGTGGGCTAAAAATTCTACAATCTATTCAAATTGTTCTTAATATTTTCTAACATATGATTGTTGAAGTTATCAGAATTGAAAAGTATTTGCCTCTTTTGAATCTGAGATAGTGTCCAATAAATTCTAACAAAAGAAACAGCCATGCTGAATCATTTGCTCTGTCCCCATGGCCATCAAATTTTTCTGTGGAGTTATGAGTCATGTTCATCATGCCAGCAAGAAGGCTGTGCATAAGGCTTTAATAATACCATGAGTTTAAATGCGAACACAGTTTTTAGAGAAAGAAGCTTTCATTAGAACAGATGCCATTATTAGCTGTACTCTTATGGACATTCAGAAATTCCATGCCTGAGAACTCCTAATTAATGTGCAGGAAAACTATTTTTCAGAACTCTTAAAACCTCGCTCAGACCTTGTATAAACTGGCATTCATAATTACTCAAGTCTTTAATCTCATACTCCTAGACTAGCCTTGGAAGAAATGTTTGAAACAGAACTGAATCACGTGGTCAGCCAAAGTCAAACATTTAACTCTGCTTGCATTTTAAATCTAAACCTCATAGCTTGTTAATAGGACACAGCATTACAGAACCATTTCATTTAATTAATTGTTTTGCACAAGTAAGGTGCCATGTCTAAACTAAAGTTATCAGCAGTTGAGACAAGCATGCCCTCTGAGAGCACTGCTTCTCCTGTCCTGTGGTTAAACACTGTGAATCTGCCTCCAGAGGCATCACACTTTGGTCACTGCCAACAGCAAGAGCCCAGGTGGCAAGCTTGGATTGGAACACATACACATAGATTTGTGATCTATGTATTTATATGGATGTTTTTAAACTTAAACACTTATCTATGATCTCAAGACTTCTAACAATGTCTAAAAACAAAGAAAAAGGGTCTGCATTATATTTCACTTAATTACTTATTTCAGAGATAGCACCTGATTGAGCTCTGTTTTTCTCTCATTTTACTATGTTAAAGAGCAGAACTGGGTTCCTCTCAGGTTGACATTTGTTGTCACATCTGAGTGACAGCCCACCTTAGGTCTCCCATTCAAACAGAGCATGGGGTGACACCTGCTTTCCTTCCAGGAGGTTCTCAGGTGTGGGAATGGGAAGTGCTCTGACCATCATCTCTCTGTGCATCTTACACTGTGCTCAGTACAACAGGGAGGGGCCTTAATCATGAAAAACTACATAAAATGTAAACTGCTTTTGAAAAACCTCTCTTTTTATTATGAGGCAGAAATCGTAAATAGCTTTCAAAGCGTGTCTGAGTAATACTTTCCTCCCTAATGAGTACATAAGGGTATTACAGTATTTGTCAACATTTGACTAAAAATTCCAGCCTTTTCCTTGCAGTAAGTTGAATTGCTCTCAACTGCATTAGTTTTAAGTGGAAGGCAGGATACGTAATCTTTTGAGACTTGGTACAAAAGTTCTGCATCCTCACATCTCTAGGCAAGTACTAATTTTTTTTTTTTCCAGAGCAAAAAGGACTCCTATATAACCAACAGTAGATAGACACCACTTGTTTACAACAAAATATAATTATGTTCTAGATGGTAGACCAGCCACAGTTCTTTCTTCCTGGCACATCACTGTAGGAAAAAATGGTAATCTGGCTGCAGATGCGACTGCACAGTTGGTCCTCACTAGTAAAGTGAGGATTAAACTTTGTAGAGTTGGCTGCAAGGTCTGTGCTTATTCTCAGCAAGGAAGTTAGTGAGAAGAGTAATCTGTAGGAGAGCTGGCTCCCTCCTCTGCATTTTCCAAAGTCAGTAAACTCTGTGCAGACTTGACCACAGATATGTTGAGAAAGTTTGAACTCTAAAACTCGAAGGCTGCAATTTAGCCGTACTCGAAAAACACAAATAATGTGTTGGGAAACAGGAAGAGCAAAGCCTGAACTTCAGGCACCTTCATGTGAGTCCTGGATAACTGGGGAATGAATGAGAGAAAAAATCAATAAGCTTTCCACCCTGTTTGTTGTGTCTCATCACAAAGAAAACCTGTGGGACACAAGTCCAAGAGCAGAACTGTCTGGTGAAGGACACATGAAACAGATAAAACTATGGCAAACCACCTGTATGATCACCAGCATGACTCCTGGAGAGCCCCCACAGGCACACAGGCTGCTTCTCCCTTCCTAGATTCCCTCCTCGCCCCCTGCCTCACTAGCCACCTTCACAAGCCAGTGCCCGAACAAGGGAACCACTAGTGCACGTTCTCCCTCTGTCTAGGTGATGTATGAGCACAGTTGTGTGCGGAAGAAAATCTCTTCTTTCTGGTCTCCACTGAAAAAATGGAGAAAAAGGGGAAGTTCTGGTGATTTTTACTAGTTTGTGCTTCTCCCTGTTCAGAGCTGTTACTTCCACTGTCTGCATACCTCAGGTTCCATAAGGCCTTGCTCACATCCCTCTCTGAATAGAAATCCAGTCATTTGCCCCATTTTTCTGGAAACCTCCCAGCACTAAGCTCCCAATTGGTAGGTAATTCAAAGACAAACCTTAAGCAAAGTCACCAACAGCTTTGATGCGAAGCTGCTCCATGTGTCTAGTTTTCATAAAAGGATTTTCACTGGGTTTCTGCCCCTTGCCTGGATCCCAACCCCAAAGCTGCCTGCACCACACATCTACTGCAGGGGAAGCTGGGCAGATGCTCTGCTGCAAATCAAGGGAATGTGTCTCCTGCTTCTCACAAGAGAAGGTTATTTTTAAAATGTGCTATGGGAAGTATTTGAATACAGACAACACTGAGGCCTTTTAGAGAGCTGCTTACAGAGCAGATTCCTCATCCTCTGTCTAATCATTTCTATTTCATGGCTGACTGATTTGTCCCCAGTTTCCATGCTGTTGTGCCTCACAGTCAAGGGGCAAGAAATGCATAAAATAGTGGGTAAAAAGCAGAAAATGTTGAATCTAGAAAAATGCAACGGCTTTAAACAAAATTGAGCTCAGCCTAAGCCATACTTCTGGCATTACAGGACTCCTACACTTTTTTTTTCCTCTGACTTTCAGTACTTAAGACTGGGATCTCTGTCAGTCAGTTTAACATTCTGCCTGGAAGCTTTACAGTCCAAGTAAGAATGACAGATGCATGTCAGAAGGGGACTACAGACTGATGGCTAAGGCAGGGACTGAATCTGTGTATTTTCACCCCAATCCAAGCTTGTCCCCTAGGCACTGGGTGTGAATTTTATTGCTATGTCTAATAGACTGAATAGACCCTGTGGTCCATATAAATGCAAATTGTGGCAAAAATCCTCTCTCTACTCTGCAGGTTGATCTATCTATGAAATACTTAAAATAAAAGTTATTCTTATTTATCCTTGTAACAAAACAGAAAATGTTGGTTTACAATGCCATTTTGTACACATATTGCTGTTTTTATGATGTAAAATGGATCCTGTCTGGTTAACATCAAATGCATTTTGGTATATTCCTATGTCTCGATGTGACTATCTCCACCACCAGGAGCTCACTTGCTGACATAGAGGCAGTACTGGTATTCTGGCTGTTTGCAGTTTTTCGGTGCATGTGTTGAACCACGATTACTTCAAAAGGACAAACTGAAAATCTTGTTTTTTCCATTCCTATACTTATTATTACCCAAGTTTATTTTAGAAGATGGAATGTAACAAACTTCCTTAATCCTTCTCTCTGTGGGAGGCAGAGAGGGCAGGATAGGCTTTGTAGGTTTCAGCTTCTTTTAAGCCCACTATGGTTTTTTCTGTCAGTGGTCTCTTTTCCCATCAGGGTCTTTCTTTCATTAGGTTAGGTTGTGGACACCAGAATTCTGACTTGCTTGGGAGCAATGACTCATCCTCAGAAGGTCTGGTTGCTTTGGGGACTTCTCCTGTTGACATACGCAATAAACTGTGATGCAGGGCTGTTCATGAGCTCTGGCATTCCCTGTCTACTCAGCTGCTCCTCCTCTTTAAAATCACCCATTTTAAAGGCAGTTTTGTACCATTAGGTACACAGATTATTTTTTCTAAACAAATAATAATTTTATGCCTTTTCATTTTTATATGGCTCCTTAAATATACAGGCTGCTGTGATAATTCTTAGCATGGATCCAGCAATATGACCATGGCTTGTCATATTCAGCACCTTCAAACTGTGTTGAAGTCTGGAATTTGAGTCAAGACCTTGTTACATTGTCCGCACATAGCATGAATCATTTTATAGATACACATTCAGGATCCAGAGCTCACCTCTTGATTCTCTGGAAACAATACAGTATTTTTTTTTTTCAAGAACGGTCTTCATTACAACAAACATGGTGAATGGCACACACTCTGACACTGCTGGCCACTAAGCAAGAGAGTTAGCGGCTTAGTCCCCTACTAGGACTGGGCAGCTCCCATTTTTCCTAGCGTCTGACAAACCCAGACGACAGCACCCTCAATTTTCACTTTGCAGTGGTGTATTCCCCTCTCCATCTTTCCACACTGCAGAGCTTGTTAGGCCTTGGCTTTGGAAACACCACCTGGGCTCAGCTCTTTTCAAGCTTACCAGAAACACTGTCTGCTCCCAGGAATTACTAAAAATCTGCTGTTTTCCTTATAACCACCCTTGGGAAATATTTCTCCTGCCTGAATGGCACAACATTCCTGCTCTCACACCTTCGGAGAAAGTGCCGACCCAAAGTGCGGCCAAGATGAAACATTGTTATGACTAAAGCCTGCTCTCTGGCAAGCCTATAAACAGCAGCCCAAAAAGGGCCCTTTGAGCTCCCCTGGACTACAGCAAGCTTTTACCAGCAACCACCCTCTGAGGGAGATGCCTCTCAGAGCCTCATGCACGGAGGATCACTGAAACAAGCTATATCCTGGGCCAATATGCAGACTCCTCAAGGCCCAATCCTTTGCCCATTAGGAAGTGCAAAAGCATCCAAAGTGAGCATTTCATTGATCTCTGTGGAGAATTCTTCACAGGCACCTTGCTTGCACTGACTCTTCCTCTCTGTGTGCATGCCCCTGCGTATATGCTACAGCAAATGTGAGAGAAATACTGCTTTCTTGTATGTCTAAGTACCTTGGGTGTCTAAGTAAATTAAGCTAGTGAGTAAAGTGAGGTTATAGTTATAAACTTACTTAAATGCTAAATTGTTAAACATAAGTTATAAGCTAAGTGTTGCTAAGTGTTGTTCTGTTGAGTTGCTAACTTCAAAGTTATAAATTAGGTTAAATGCTCTTTAGTGTTATTCTCAGTAAACTGCTAAGGTTAAGTAACAAATTAAATTTAAGCTATAAGTTAGGTATAAGTGTTCTTCCTATGTTAAATTGTTAGGTTTAAGGTATAAGTTAAGTACTGTTAAGTTGGAGTGTTGTTAAACTTTCAGGCCCTGCTCCTTTTTATCCTTGCCCGCACTGTCTTTTGTCACACACACACACCTAAGCACATACACACACCCCTAGACAGTTCTCAGTTCATTTCTGTTTTGATTGCCTGAATTTTGTTTGGTTTTGTTGTTGTTTGTTTTCCCTTGTTGTGCCTTGGCTGTCCTGGAAGTAGTAGAGTGAATCTTGCCAATAAACTTGTCATGCTTTGCCACTTAATATTAAATCTGACTTTTGCTCATACCCTTGCCGATGACTTTTTAAGTGATCTCAAACACTCACATTCATAACACATGTGGATTGTACAAATTTGTCTGTATAAATTCTTTTTCTACAAGAAAACATATTTCTGTGATATTTCTGACCAAAGTGACTTCAAGCAAAAATCTCCATCGACCCTGACCTGTCAAAACAGTCAAACTGATTTATAAACCAAAACAAAAAAAATCTAGGCAGGGGCACAGTTAGATTTTGCTTAGCTTATCATCTTTTGAAGGAAGGAAAAGCACCAAAGAGAACAAAACAGAACAAGGACAAAAATCTAACCGCCACCAGAATCTCTGATTTTGCACCCGCCAGGCTTAGGGAGGGCGATTTGGTTTGTGACATCTCCCCGCCCTGCCTCTGTGCGTGCCTCGGGGAAGGAAAATCTTTCCGACGGTGTTACACAAGGTCACGCACTCATCCCCCCGCTCCCGGCCCCGTCCCGGCTGCAGAGCGGGCAGCGGCACACAGCGCGGCGGGACCCCCGCCCGGAGCGCCCGGGACAGCGCGGCCGGCCCGACACGGGGCCAGCCCCCCGGACAGCGCAGCCAGCCCGACACGGGGCCAGCGCCGCTCCGCGCCCGAGCCAGGAGCTCCGCGGGGCTGCCCTGGACGCTGCCCGCCTCTCTCTTGCCCACTCCGCCTTTTCTTTAAAAAAAACCAAAAACCCGATCAGCCCCCGTCCAGTTCCCTGCTGCAGCAGGTGGAGGGATGTTCGCGGGCATCAGCCGTCCTGACAGTGCCCGCGTATCCTGCCTCGGCAGGACTCGGCATCGCCCCCCGCGACGCCCCGCCTCGGCCCCTCACCTTAACCACGTCGTCGTTGAGGTGCTTGGGGTCTCGGTTGACCAGGTCGATCTCTTTGGTGTGCACGTCGTGCACCGCCTTTTCGCTCAGCTCATCTGCCATCATCTTGTTGTTGGGCTTGTAGATGTTGCCCTGCTCCCGGACGGGCGCCGTGTACAGAAAGCCCTGCGGGGAGCAGAGGGAGCGCGGGCGGGCGGGGAGAGCCCAGTGAGGCGGGGAGGGCAGGGCAGGGCCGGTCCGCGCCGCGCAGGAGGGCGGGCTGGGGCTGGGGAGGCGGCCCCGGTCCCGCGGGCAGCGGGATGCAGGCTGCGGGGCGGCCTCGCCCGGCTATTTAACGGCGGCCGCGGGGCGCGCACCACACCACACCCCCGCCGTGCCAGGCGCCGGCTCCCGCTCCCGCCGCCAGGCGGCCCCGGCCCCGCGGCGTTGCCCCAGGGCGGAGCGAGCGGCCCCACTCGCGGGTGTGGCCCCGCGGGCAGGGCACGGAGCGCCCGGGGCTCCCCGCGCAGCGCCCTCCCCACGCCGCCCTCGCCGCCCTGCCCGCGCCCTACCGCCCCCGCTGCCTGGACCTGAGCACGGAGCCCGCACCGCCCTGTCCTCGCTGTACTTGCCCCCTCCCTATACCGCCCTTCATGCAGGGCCATCACCGTACCCTCTCCATCCCGGTGCTCTGGCCGTAGAGCTCTCCATACACCGCTCTCCCCGCACGGCAGCCAGCAGCCCCCCTTCCCGCGCTCCGCCGGGGACGAGCGCCCCGGCTCCCCCTGCCCGCTGTCCCTGCCCGCAGGTGCCCGGCCGTCCGCCCTCCTGCCGCCGAGCCGCCCCTCGCCCCGCTGCTCCGACGGCTCTGGGGCTTGCAGGTAGCCGCTGCAGGGAGCCGGCGGCGAGGCAGCATCCCGGCCCCATGCCCCGGTGGTCCTACCTCCGAGTCTACGTATTTGGTGCCGGACATGCTGCCGCGGGCTGCTGACGGCTCTGCCGCGAGTTACTTTGCCCTGTGACTTGTAGGAGCGGAGGCAGGAAGATTCCGCTCTGCGGAGCGACCGGCCGGGGGAGGTAGCTGCGAGGAGAGGGCTGGCCGCCGGCCAGGGCGGCTCCCTGCCTCCGGCTGGGGTGGATGACAGCGGCGGGACGGCCCCGCACACGGCAGGGCGGCCGGGGGTGGGAGGGGAAAAGAGTCCTGCCCCGGCAACCTGGGAGCTGGCGGGCCCGGTCCCGGATGCTTGTGCCACGCCGGGCGGGGACACGGGCTCGACAGGGAGAGGGACAGGGTCCCGTCCGCGCCGTCCGCCCTGTCCCGGCTACCCACGACCCCCGGGGCAGGGGGTCCCCGCCGCTGAGTGCCAGGGTGACAGTGGCTGCGTGCGGCAGAGCCACCTGGGCAAGATGGGAGGGGGAAGGAAGCAGTGAGGAGATGGAAAACTTTAGTTGTGTTCAGCGTCCAGAGCGAGCGAGGCGTTTGCCGGAGGGCTCCCCCCTCCCGGCATTGACAATAGTTTACACAGAAGCATCGCTGCTCCAGGAACAATTGTGGAAACTTGGATATTCTTGGGATGAAGAAAAAGAGATTTTTCTAAACTGGTTCATCTCAAAACTATGCAAATATTTGACAGTTCTGCACTTTAACACTGCTCTATTTTTCCTGAGAGGAGATTGATCCATGCATGTCTGCCATGCATATTAACCACTGGGATTAACTTTTAATGGCATGGCAACACCATCTTGCCATGCCCTGTTCTCAAGGTTTTTTTGTAAGCTCAGGGACATATGTAGGAGTAAACAGTATAAGTATAAAAATTCATCACTGTATTCAAGATGGCTCAGGTTAGGGTTGCAGCATCACTATACATTTAAAAAACGTTTATTTCACTTTTTTGTGCACATGTGTTTGCAGACATTAGTTTTGTGTTAGGAAATCAGACTATGGTGAAAGATTTATAATGTTAACAGAAAAATTGTGACCTTAGTGTTATGCCTTTTAGCACAGAATTGCAGCAACAGAAGTAGAAAATTCCCAACTACAGTCTATTTGGCTTTGGCACTTCAGCAGAGAAATGACCTCAAAGAAGCCCCTGGCTAAGATGGATGTAGGCACCACAGATGTAAATAACTGCACCTGTTGAAAATGCAGTCCACATGGATGTGTGTTGCTGATACAGTGGTTAGCAGTCAACTTTCTTTACTTTATACTGCTCGTAAACTTTAGAACAAATGCCTTGGATGGAAGATTTCCAACTTTCCAAGTTAGTTGTAATTTTTAAAAGTAACATTTTTATTGATGCAATAATTCACTTAAGCCATCATTAGAATATTTTTGCCTGTCCAAGCTTTTGAGTGTGAATATGGAGCCAAATGAGTGTATTGAAGGACATGGACTCTGCAATTTTTCTGTCCATCTGAAAAAATCTGCAAGATAGTTCTTTGTATTCACATCTAGGAAAATTTTTGAATTAGTCACTGTCCTCCACATGAATCAGAACATTTTGATCCATCATCCAATATGACTCTGTATCTCAAGAATGACTTAAAAAAAAGAAGAGAGATACTTGTCAATTGGAAATGCTGACTTGATCCTGGAATAGTTTTTTAGAACCACAGTCTCCTTTAAAAAATATTTCTGAATCACATAACACTACTGCAGCTAGAATAATATCATAAACTAGTGGAATTTAGAAGTTTTATGAGATGAATTCCAGAATAGGCTGGACACAAAATGAAATGAACATCAGCAGTGCTTTCTTGAGCTGGAATACCAAGAAAACAGCCTAGTCAGAAAAAGGCATGGGTACTACCAAGGAGCAAGAGTGAGCAAGTTACATCTGCAGAGATGGAGAGGGATGGAGCCATGGCCTGTTGCCTCTAGCAGTGCTGTGTGAAAAATGCACACAAACTCAACAGCCAGAGTTGGCATGGATGCACACAGGAGTTCTGCAAGGACCTCCTGTTACACTCAAAGGAAGAGTAATAGCTCAATGGGAAAGGGCCAGGTAAAGGCCTGCAGAAATCTTCTGAAAGTGCAAAGGCTCATTCCCTTTCTCAGTTACTATGAATGGATTACCCAGGGGTGGCCAGAAATTACCATTCAAGCTGGCCTTGGAAATGCCACCCAGGCTTCTCATGGAGCTTAGCTGTGTCTTTTGTAGTGCAGGTCAGTTGCTAAGCAGGACTACATGCCACCTTGGTTGGCCACCTGACCACCCTTCTTCATCACACCAGCCTTAGGCATTTCATACCTGATTTTAAAAAGTTTTTATTGCTCCAAAACCTTGCCTTAACAGAAATTTCAAACCTCAGAATCCTGAGGTTTTCAGCTTTTTTGAGGTTTTCAACTTTAGTTGAAAACTTGCTCTAAAGCTGGAGCAAATAATGTTCAATTTATGATTTATTTTATGCATTTTGAGGGGAGGAAAAGTTTTGTTAGGAGTAGGATTCCCAGAAACCGGGGGGGCGGGGGGGGGAAGAATGGACAAAATCCCTCAAAAACTGTCAGAAAATGAGTCATGAAACTGAACTGAATGTGGATGACTGCCCACTGAGTGTCTTCGTCTGGTATCAAGCACTCCTCCTTCCTCCACTCCTCACCCCCCTTTTCATTTTAAGCTTGTGTAGTTATTCCAGTTATGGTATTAGCAATACTCCTGATATATTCCAGTGTCAGCAAGATCAAAATCACCCTGGGAAACTGTTTGCTTTATGTGTCGTTTCAACACCAACAAGGCTGTCAGGTAACAGAGGCTGTCCATGAGCAGCCTGCCTTATGCAGAGCACTTAAAAACCTGAGGCTTAGGAATGAAAGATGATTGCTTTTTTGTGTGTCTACTGTTCAATTGCTTAACTGCATCATTTTATATGCAGTTTTGTATGTTTTGCTGGATGAAAGCCTTAGCTGCCAAAGCTGTTGGTATTGAATTTTTAGCAGTCATGCTACTGTTCTCCCCTGTTGTATGATAACAAGCATTAGGATACAATAAACATGCAGGCCAAGGTTTTCCTCATTCCATTATTTAAAGACTTGTAGTCCTGGAGGGTTCACAGTGGTCATCCTGTCCCCACTCTCTGGAGGGTTTCTGTATTTTAAAATGTAAGTCACTGGATCAGAATTTTTCCATAGAGATAGGTTCTCCTTGCCCCAGTATACAGAACTGCAGGTTCATGTTTGGTATTTGGCCTGTCTGGGCCTTGAATCCAAGGATTAGTTATACCAGGAGAAATGGTATATGGACATTCCTTCCTTCTCACAACTCCTAGACAGGAGTGATTTCATTTTATGTGAAAGTGATGTTGCCATAAAACATTCCACAATAGCCTAAGGGCCAGAAAACTCAAAACAACACCTGAGAAACCTGAAATCAATTTTTGTCTGAGGTGTGCCACTGCATTTTGACTCCTGGGAAAGTGCATTTTGGGAAGTACCTCAGTGTGCTGATATGCAGTTAAGTATATTTTGAGAAGTCTAAGGCCCCCCTTCTTTTGGGGTTCTGACTGGGCTTAGATGTGAGTAAGATGCCAAGTTGCTCAAATAAGGGCAGTTCTGGGCATGACAAAGGTAAAGCTGTAGGTATTGTGAGGGGTTATGGGAAAGGGAGGTGCCTTCTGAGTTCAGACATGTTCCTGGTGGGTGGCAGCTGGGCAGGGATTACAGTTTTGGATCAAAATGCATTACTTTTCCTCATCTCAATTCTGTAGTAATGTGTGTATCTTTTATTAGAGCTAGCCCCTGTAGGTCTTTATCAAGATAGCTTGTAACTGCCTTGACGGGAGAGGCAAAGACATTGAAAACTTTGATTCTGCAAGACCCTGTGCAAGCCAAGTCCCTCTTTTGATACCCTTTGCAGTATCACATACCTTGAAAACTGAGCTGAACCATGAACAGCAGTCTATGTCAATGCTGCTCTGTACCATTCTTCCAGTTATACTGCATTATTGAATGTTCATGTGTTTTATACAAAATATCAGACTATGACAACTTGTCTCTTTACTGGGACTTAAATACCCACGCCTTAAGGCTTATGTAGGATGGGCTTTTTGTCACTCTGCTTCTCTACCTAAGCATTGCTTGGTAAACCTTCAATGATAGTGTATCATTGTGATAGCTCTAATAGTGTAAAATAAAAGCAAAACCAGATACATGGGGTGAAAAGGCAGCTCTTATTGAGCTAAGACAGTTGAAAAAATAGACAAGCTTTCCTCAAGGTTTGAAATAAAAGTCAATCTCTATATTTTATTCCATCTGAGTGTCTTAAGTCAGGTCTGATTCAGTGCTATGTGAAGGAGTCCTTTCTCCCACTTGCAGTTGGAAAGGGAAGCTATACAACAGCTGAAACTGAACCTCTAACACAGGTGACACTCACCCCTGGCATCAAGATGTAAGAGAAGGGTGTAGAGAAGAACCTGCCTCACTACTTTTTTTAAACTCTAGTTGCTTCCATCAGCCTTCCCAATTTCTGCAGCAAATACAACTTTTATGTAGCAGAGCAAAGAAGCCAAGCCAAGCCCAGCCCAATATTTTACACTAACCAGTACAGACTCTTTTCTCTAGAGGATGATTCAAATGATTAGCTCCTCTGAATTGCCTCTCAGAAGACATTTTCCTTTTGTTACAACAAGCTTAGGAAGATTAGTGGCACCAAGCTACAGTTAGCCTTTATTAATTAGCCTAATTTGTAAATCCCTGCACGAAGAAGGAACCTCCAATTTTAATGCCTAACTGCTGGTTCAGTATCTCTGGAGGCATTCAACTAAATTTCATTAGCATAGACAACACTGGTAAAAGTGTCTGGTGTTTGACCTTGTTCCATTTGCATTTTTTATTTTTTTAAACCAAACAGATGTATTTTTCCATGTTTTTTTTTTAAAGAGGTAATAACAGCAATAGTTTCATCTCTGCAGGTGGGGGAATGATCACACCCTGTAAAAATAAAGGACTTACCATTCTTTGGCTTCCACTTTATACAAGTGTGTGGTCTGAGGTCCCAGAGCTGCAGGGAAGTTCTGAACTTTTTAGTGAGTGCTTAAGTGAACTTTTTGGATAGGTGGGAACGGGCTTTTCATTTACTAATACATCAAAGCTTCTATTAAGAATTTGTTTCAATTTATATGGTGAACTACTACAGTGGTAAAAGATAAGATACAAATATAAAAGTTTCAGAATCAGATTAGGAGCATTTTAGGAAACAGCTCTCGTAAGTAGATAGGTTAGACTTCTCTGTAAATTAAAATTAAGAAGTCCATAAACACAAATCCAGGGTGAGTTCTGCATGTTAGTTGTGATCTTCAGGAAAAACAAGATGCTGAAAGATTTTGCAAATCAGAACTGAGTTTCCAGCTCATGGTTTAAGACCTAAGGTCTGTAGTAACAAGAGACAGGCTGGAATCGTAAAACCTCACACTTATTATTTGCAATAGCTCTACCATGATGGAAAATCTACTCTTGTTATGAGCAATAAAATTTTCCCTATTTCACAGACACAAAGATGCATCAAAGTAATCTGAATTGGGCATAAGTTTTCTTACATTTGTTGCAGACAATGAGACTCAGTTTCTGGACTCCTTTGCCTAAATTCTCATTTGTAAGTTGTTTTTAAGGGATCGGCTGGGACGTTTTGTCCACATTTCAAAGAAATTGGAGACAAACCTGCTCCTACATCGAGGAGCAGAGTTCAGAGCCAGCTCCCATTCAGTCCACTGTCCAACAGTGCTGGGAGGTATTCACAGTATATGCTGTGCCAGACCTTCAGGATCTATGTCAGAACCATAACACCCTGAGAACACTTGCCAGCCACAGTTGCCTGGGGCAGATTCACACCTGAGTATTGGAGAGTCTGTAAATATTTCTACTTCCTTCCACTCCTTTTATGGACAAAGTAAGAGTATTTTCCAAGCACCTAATATTTTACCAAGTCTGATCTGAGAGTGCACTTTTTAGTTTCTTATAGTAAGGGCACACCTGTTACAGAGAAAGATATTGCTATAAATATTTAAGAAACTAAGAGCTTTAATTACAAGCTTGTTTGAGTCTTGCAACAGATAGAGAAATGGTGAAAAGAAAATAAGAACAAACCAAACCATTCTACTTAATTGTGGTAGCCAGAGCCAGTTGACTTCAGTAAGCTACTTAAGAATGAATATATCCAGGAATGCATACCATAAAATGATACATCTTTCTCTGGGGAATGGTCTCATTCTCAAAACTTGAACTGCAGACTTGGGTTCCTTCAAAGCTTAGGCTTTTTTAGGACTCCTTTTAGACACAAGAACTAGTACTGATTGATTTATTTTCTTTTTCTCTTTTAAATGAATTCATCAAGGGGATATTTTTCAGTGGAAAATATCTTTGTAAAAGCCCTTGGACGCTGTAAAAGAAAATAACTCTCAAAAGAGTTCAAGCCTAGCCTGGCCAATTTTTATTTTCAAAAGAGTTATTTCCATTTTTAACACAAGAAAGGTATTTTGAAGAACACATCTGAAAAACAAGCTAACTTCTTGCAGAATAAAAAAGAACAAGAGCAGTTTGCATGGGCACAAATCATTAAGATCCAGTTTTTTAAAGCCATATGAATCCCTCGCTAAATGGCACAAATGCTAAAAATACTTTAAATAAAGAAAGATATTCCTAATGCACGAAGAATATCCAGGTATCTTTAATAGGCCAACAGACAAGAAAGGAAAATTCTGCAGCTCATCTGTAAAGAAAACGTGAGCTTGTTAAAAGAATTAAGCATTATTTTGAATGTTGCTGAAATTCTGCAGAGAGACCTTCTTCAGAGACAGCAATCATTCTGTATGGGCTAACTGCACACAGAGATATGTCATTTTCTACTATAAATACACTAAATGCAGTTGAGAATAGGGGAAGTGTATTGATATTAATTTCTTTACCTCTCAGATATTTGGAAGAACTGCATAGTATTCTATGGTGTTTGGCATTTTAAGAGTTTGTTTAGAAGCTGAAAAATCTGAAAAGAAATGAAGTTGAAAATGGGAAACAGCTGACATTTTATTATTTTATTAGATACCTCTTGTTTGATAAGAAATTTGAGACATTTTAGAAAATAACATTCTAAATCATACAAACATTTTACAATTGCAACTTACCATCTGTATTTAAATAAAACAGCAGCATAAGCCCAGCAGAAGGCTAATGTAATTTTAATGTACCTCTGCACATTTTCTGTTATTCTGGTTTAAAAAGTCATATTAGGTGCAGAAGAAAGAAGTGTCTTTTTCAGGGGTTAAGTTTTGTAATAGTAAAATAGCAACAGAGAGAGTCAAGTCAATAGGTTAGGAGAATTAGACAAGGATACCAAGTACAGTCACTTGCCTTCTATAAGAACTTGCAACCTGGTTAAAGTGCTAGCATAGTGTCTATTACTTTAAATATCACAATGTTCACACCAATAATATACAGAAATAGGCAGGGTAGCATTTATTACACCCAATTTTTAATAAAAACCATTTCTCATAAACAGATATTTCCAAGTCTTTTGCATAATCGTGTATATAAACACTTATAATCTTTGCTTTTACACACAATCATATATAATTAATATATTAAAATTGCACAGCAACACTCAAAATCTATTTAATTTAGAAAAGGAAATATTAGTTGTCTAAAATAATTTTTGCAGTGTCTCACTCTTGCTGCTTAATAAGTTGGTTAGAATTCAAATACTAGAGAAACTATGCTTCATAGAAACCTGATCAACTGTCATTTACAAAGGTACAAAATATACAGCAAAGTTAATCTCTCATTAAATAAAATATACAGATTAGCTAATGTTACAGATCATTAACTAACACCTTATTTTAAGGGATAAACTTCTAGGGAGCTTCCCCTCTCCTCCCCCAATACAGGAGAATTACACAACAGTTCCTTTGCCTGTATGTTTATGCAATGAGTCACGTTCACTTTAACTGCTGATAACAGAGGACTGGGTTTATCATTCTGCATAGTGGAGCCAAAAATGATCCCTGGTGGAACTGCAGTAAAGTCAGTGTGAAACCCTAGAGATCAGTTTTGTCTAAGGTATCACAGCCTATTCCTTTATTTATTTATAGCAATAACACCAATCATTATCACTCTGGTGGCATTTAGTCCTCCATGAGAATTCTCCCATAATCTACCAATCAACCTACCATTAAAATAAAGTGTTGCCAATATACTCCATGGTCACTCTGTTGTTGAAATAGTGAGCTATGAAAACTGCCTACTAATTCTTAAATGGATCTCCCTGATAATAAATGAGTTTTAATAAAAACAGCATGTTCCCACTTAAACCAGCCATTGTAATTTAAGTTTGGAATGAATGGCAAGTGCTTGTATGTTAGGTTAGCAAAGAAGTATAACACCAGCTACAACTACAGCAGTGTCACATCTCCGAAGTTTACTCTTGGTCCAGGCGTATATTAACCATGGCAAAGCACCGGCCTAGGCTCTGAAAGAATGGTACAACAAAAACATCTGTCAGGCTCTTCCATACAGTTTGCACTGAAGGCAGGACCATGAGACAGGTTTTCACAAAAGGCACCACAACCCTGCAAAAGAGAAAACGAAAAATTGGAAGATTGGTGCTGCTACAGCACAGGGAAATCAGGACAACGACACACAGGTGCGACATCTTAGGGACGAGAAGTGGTTCCTTACCTTTTATAACTTCAGAATATACATATACATATACATATACATATACATATACATATACATATTTAAGCAAGTTGACTCTTGCAGTCATTCTCTCTGTTTATTAACTGGCAATTTGTTTACATGCCATTTAGAATGCTGAACTTTTGCTGTCTCTCCCTGCTCCTGGCAGGGCAGGTGTGCATGATCTGCCATAGCCCTGCTGCCACCCACCATGGCTGAAGAGCATTCATCCCCTAAGGACTCACTTGTGCTGTGGTCGTATCTGAATGTGGGTCTGTAGGGGTTGACAGAAACACTATGTTCCCCAGTTTGATTTACTGGAAACAGCCTTTACAATCTCTTCTTGCTCTGCTGCATCTTCTGGTGTTTCTTTGTCTGTCCTGCAGGCACACACAAGTGCACAGGCATACATGCACTTCACACCGTTGGTGTCTCATTCCTACCCATCCCTATTCCAAGATGCTACAGTAAAACAGAAACAGGGAGGCAATATCCAGTAACATCAGATTATTACAATACAGGTACATGCCACATCTCAGAAAAATGGGATGATCCTGTAAAATTCTTGATTTGTGAGTGAGAAATTAACATTAGAATATGGTCAGAACTCCTTGTCAGGGGATAAGATCTTTTTATTCACTCAGGGTGCATACTAGAGAATATTGTGCTTTCATCTCCTGAGCTTTGGTAAGCATCTGGGGATTGCTCTCCCTGTGTGCCAATTCCGAAGCAATGTCATTACTGGCGGCTTGAGCCAAGCATGCTAACAGTGGAGGAGAGCCAGAAGTGCACATGGGCAGCTCACGAGGGCCAGTGGATACATGACAACTGACCACAATATTTGAAGTTACTCTCCTTCCTTAGTCATTTACTGGCCTAAACCTCTGGTCATTTCACTAACCTGCTCTTACTTGGGTGCAGACAAACTAAATGTATACATAAATAATACTGAAGTTCTACTAGCGCAAGGTTTTAAAAAAAATCTCTGCCATACTGAACATGTTTACTTCCTAAATTAGGCAGAAGAACATATAGATTATTTTGACAATGATAAAAAACTCTGTCCTACTTCACTGTTGCATTCAAAATTTAAGTTCCCAGTCTGGCATTTGCATAATTCCACTGCAGAATTTTCACTCTGACTGGAATGACAGAAAATACCTAATTTAATATTTCATCCTAAGTCTGAAAAAAAGTTGCTGTGTATTTACAATGCATACTCCTCAGATTAACAAAGTAGAAAATACCTACCACGTTTAAAAATTTTTGAAGGTTAGAAATGTACAGAATCAAAATTAATTACTTTCAGTGTTTATCTAATAGCTTTTGTCATACAATGCAAGCCATATACTAGAACATCAGTGCTCTACTCAAAGCTAGCCCAGATGGATTTAAACAAGAATAGTTTTTCTAAAACCTTCTCTTTTGTCTCTGCTGAAACAGCCCATATAGGACTGTGAGCATTACTGGAAAGTTGTGCCTCTAGTTTTAAACTCAACCCTGTAAGCTATGTGTTTATAACCACCTATAATATCACTGCATAGAGAATACATCATTTATAGAATAAAAAACTAGGCCTTAACCTGTTAGAATACTGCTGATAAACATCAATAATGCAAACAGAAAAAAAAAATTGCTATTTTTCCAAGCAATACAGGGAACACACCAGAAATGGCTATTTTGTTTGTGCTGACTTCACCGCTTTTCCATTTCAGATAGTTTATAAGGACAATGTAATTTTTCCTTTGATACCATCTATAATTAATTTGGCCCAATTTTTTTAAAACCTAACTGAACTGGAGAGAAGCAGAAAAGACAACATTTCTTTTGGACCCTCTGTTGACAGGATCACACAAAATACAAATAAAACAAATACCACAGTATGCAGAAGATTCACAGAAAGATATAGAAGGCCGGAGAAGCAGTGATCATAGTACTTGAAATTACTGTAGAGGTAATTCACACGGTACTGGAACTCAACCTATTTTGATTACTGGAAGTCAAACTATTTTGGTAATCTTATGGAAAATAAACATTAAAATGTTTTGGTAATGTTTTACAATCTTTAAGCACTTATTATTACAGTTTTTAATTTATGGTAAATGCATGCAAATCCCAATGTAAGCTAAATCCATAGGAGGATACATGAGACATAATAGCAACCAAAGCTAATTAATGTAAATAACTTTCAATTTTAAAATAAAAGTCCATCTACTTATAGAACAATTACTCAAACGTCTTTCCTCAGAGAAGAAAATCCTTTACACCAAGGAGAGTCATAAAAGGTATTTTTCTAAGTTTTAAATTATGTGTGTATTTACATGTGTACAAGTCTGCATCCTGTTCTGCACAGGGTATCTTATCTGACAGTGCGATACTGCCAGATTATCAGAGGGTGCAATGTGCTTTCCATGGAGTGACCAGCCACACTTAAAAATTAATAATCAAATGCCATTAGAAGCCATGTATTTGTTTTTGTGACCTGACAAATATAACGTACCCATCCTTTGCTGTGGATTTAGCCTGGTCCACAGATTTGTTCACAGACATGGTAGGTACCCTGATGCCATACTGGTACTGCTAGTGTTAGCATGTAGAACCACATTGGGAAGAAAACAAAAGGTCTGTTGAATTTGTCATCTAAGCTGAAGACAGCTACCTACATGACCTCTCACTGAATCTTGCTATGTATATATATTATAAAATACACCTCCTTTGACCAAGTGGCATGAATTGTGTCTTACGGGAACTGTTGAACTGAAAAGTGCCAATTACCCCATTTTTCCCCTTCTATCCTATTTTCTCTTTATTCTGTTCAAGGCATGACACCCACAAAATTATTTCCCTCAATGTTTCTCACTTTTGCTCACGTTACTTTTGCTTCTTGCTAAGCCCTGAACGAGCACTGTCAAGAACTAAACACCTCTTGGAAATGGCAGAGCACAGTTTAATTCCCACTAATAATGAGAATCAACTTTTATAGACATGGGCAACAATGTTGGAGCAGTCATGCACCATTAATTGAGATTCTGGCTTCAAAGTGAAGAATCATGACTTCTCCTGTAAGGTTTTTCAAAATGGAATCTCAGAAATGTCTTAATACTATTTTTCAAATGCTCTAGGTTTCTGTGCTTAAATTATCTAACTCCATGTACTATATCATGATTTTGAATGAAAAGTCTTGTATAGCTCTACAATACAAGCAAGCATTGTGAAAAGGCTAAAAATTACCTAGCAGTTCTACAGCTTGTTGCATGCCATTAACCACTGGGACAAGTGAGGCAATGGATAACCACCATAGCCTTTCACATCTCATACACAGTATTTGAAGTGCATTAAAATCAAATATTATGTATTCCAGGACCTGGATAGACTGGAAATGATAAAACTACTACAAAAGAAGCAAGGCAACATCCACATACTTTTTTTTCCTAAACCAAGGGATATGTACTGGACATCAAAGAGAGGCATCAAGACAGCACCACCAGATTATAAGGTAGGCCTTCCTAGCTGTAATTTATTTAGATTTCAAGGAGTCAGTAGGGACATGGTTTTAGGATTGAATGTGGTAGCAGCAGCTTTGTAAATGAAGTTGTGGAATACAAAAAGGTAAGAAATAATGCATGTCCATATCTGCTTTTCATGTAAATCCATGGTTCTGTCTTAGCACTGTGAATGGCAGCTCAAGTGGAGAAGTGCTGTGAATACCTACTGCTTTAGCCTATGATGTATAGAGCTGAGTGAGCCCATCTCAGATCCAAGACTCAAATTATGGGTCACTGATTCTTAGTATAAATATGCAATGCACCAGAACACTATTCTGATAAAATTACAAAACAGCATACATGAAATTCAAGTATTAATTTCCAAGAGGTTGCAAACATGTGGCTTGGAACAAGAATCAATCACTGCTCCATAAGAAATATAAAAATTTTGCATGAGCTGCCTGTAAAACCTGAAGTGTTCTGTTCATGTTCAAAAATCAACAACCTTAACAACTACAATCTGAGGGCATATTTTAAAACTTGCTAATTTCACAGAAAGGTGTCACAACTCAGTGTGGCCTGTATACTCTGAGAATGACAGTCATCAGTAACGGAAAAATGTGAAGTTGACTTCCTTGAACTGGCTTGTATGTGGATCACCAGCCTGCTAGCTGGCCCAGGTTCAGCCCATCAGCATCTTTTACCAGGTAGCATGAAACCAGATTCTGGCTCAAGCAGCCAGTTTGGGAACATAATATGTTCCATCTTTATGGTTAAAAATGAAAATGAGGTGTATTACTATATGTTTCTTACTTAGCTTTCTTTTTACAGGTGAAAGACAACGTTTACTATCAGGTGCGATGGGGCAATTCACAAGGCGCCCCTGAGCGTAAGAAATGCTGAGTTAGACGTGGATTTTAACACGCTGATAAAACTGCAACAACATGTGTGACATCAACAGAGCTTTCTGCTTGAGCACCTCCAGAAGTTGTTGAAACACTTTTGAATTTATCCCTAGAAAAGGCTCCCTTACAACATTTCAACATCATCACCTCACTGGTTTGGATGATAAAAGTGAAGCAGAGAGACTCTTAGTGACAGACTTCTGGGCGGGTTTGCCCCAGGGTCTTCCCATGACATTTAAACAGCTGAAGTTATCATGGAATTCCCTTTCTTTCATGTACAAAACAAGGAGTTATTTTTTTTTTTCAGACCCAATGGGCCTACAAGGGAACTACCCTGTACTCTGTATTTAGGGCCTTTAAACGTGTACTGCTTTTGCACCACCCTCTCAAATGCAGCAACGTTGAACTCCTCACTCGCATGGTATCTGGAACATGAAGAGGTGCCAACTTAGAGGTGCCAACTTAGAGATGCCAACTTAGTCTCAGTGTGTTGGAACAAATCCAGTTTGAGTTTGTGGGAACATGAGGCAGTATTGCCTTTGGATGGTAGCACCGGATGGAGTCCAAGGGGATGCAGACAGCACTACTGAGTTATGTGATTCTTTCACATCCATCCCAGGTACAAGGAAGATCAAAACTAAAGATCAATTCTATGTTGACAATGAACCTGGGCACGAAACTGAAAGCAAGTGTGCTCACAGAAAGTCGAGAGAGACGTTTCAAGCGAAGTGCTACATTCGGAAAGTCCCATTTCACATGTACTGAGAACCCCCAGTTCCTGAGATGGTCACTAGGGACTACGTGCATAAATAGTAACTGACCTCTGAGTCCTGGATCAGTGAAACCCTGTAAAACCCTGTCTGTGAAATCCAGATACAAGATCCTTCTGAAGCACAAAAAAGCACTACAGTTTTAATTTGGCATTGATGAATTTTTCCACAGATATTTCACTACTGGAAACCTGTATATACTCACTATACCCTTTTGCAGTCACACTGCACACTATGGTGGAGTGACAGCTGACAAATCTAAAAATCTGGGCAACACTATGCCTATGAACTGTTTGTTTGTAACAATTTGGGAACAAGAGATATAGCAAGTGGGCATCCCTAAACTGCACTGCAACTCCTTTGGATATTGTGCAAACACTATGTTCCACAATTCAAGTTAATCAGTTTTCAAAGTGGCTTGACAATGTTACCAACACAAGCTTCCACTGTACTTTCAAAAACTGAAATCTGCACCCACAAGATTGCCACCATAAGTTCAGATAATCAATGTATTCCTAGGGCTTTGAGTTTACTTCCAGTTTCTGTATTCTGTTTTCCCTGATAAAAGGAAAAGGATTCCAGTGTTACCCAAATCAAATTAGACTTTGCCCAAAACTCATGTATATGGAAAATCTTGGTTTGCAGAAATATTGCCAATAATCTGCATTCATTCCTTCCTCTACAGCCTTTTGGATTGTCAGTTCTTTCCTCAACCTCACCATACTCCACACCTTTTCTCCTTCTCCACCATCATCTCCCTTTCTGGTCTCAGAAATACTTCCTGATATTTTGTGATCACATTATGCTTAAAGTATACAGGTTTTCTGTGACTTGGATGGCCAGCGTATTTGCCTGTGAACTTGTGCCATGGCCAGAAGCAGCTTTCCTGAGCTCAGCAGAGTTTTTTGCTTAGGTGGAAGGGCTTTGGAGCACTGCATCTAGAGATAGCTATGCACCAGATGCAAGGCACTGGCACTACATTCTATGTCAGTAACACAGAGCCAGCTGGGCCCTCAAAAGCTTTCTTCAGTCTGTGAGGAAAAAAATAAAAGAGGTAACAGTACTAAAAAGTTAGTAATAACTTCAAGTGTTAGTAATACTTCTGCCTAGATAATTCATTTAAAATACACTTTTGAACAAATTCTGCACTTCAGTTTAAAAACCAAATTCAGACACTATTATCACTCCAGAAGTCAGCCAAGGTTGGAATCCATTGCTGTAGGTGCTGTCCAAGCAGGAACACAGGCTCTCTGCCCCAAGGAGCTTATATAGTCATGACAGACCGCTGGTAAAACCAAGGCAGGGAACTGAATCACAGAGAAAGCACTGTTTCCTTTACTGTCCCTTTAGAAATAAAGCAGTTAATATTAGCAGATCTGGCTAGCTGTGTAAAGTCTGCGCCCGGTGGTTGGGCAATAGTGAATGCTAGAGGAAAGGAGCTCTGCGGAGCTGCCGGCAGAGCCCGGACACAGCACGCCCTTACCAGATGTGGAGGCAGCTGAGCGTGGCGAAGACGATCCCCACAACCAGGGCCATCGGAATGGCGAGGACCAGAGTCAGGACCTTGTAGATCACGTACTTGCTGAGCTCAAACAGAGCGTGGCTGCAGATCCACACCTTGTCGAAGGAGTGGGTGAGCTCGGGCTCCGCGATCACATCCTCGAAGCCAAGCTGGAACAAGAGGAGGCTTTACCGTCACGGGGAGCTGGGGCGCGGGGAGCCCGCGGGGGACCCCCCTCGCCGGCACCCGAGCACCGGCCCCGGCCCCGGCTTCGCCCGCCCCGGCCCGGCCCGGCCCGGCCCGGCCCACACCTGCAGGTGGGAGTTCAGCCCGTGGGGGTCGCGGTCCAGCTCGTCCTCCGCGCACTTCTCCGCGTCCGACAGCGCGGGGCCGCCGCTCCGCGGGAAGTTGTCGTCGTCGTCCATGAAGATGCGGGTGTCCACTTTCTCCGTCTCCAGCCCCATGGCGCTGCCGCCGCTGCGCGGCTCCGGCCCGGCCCTGCCCCGTCCGCCGCCGCTGCCCCGCCGGGCCGGGGCGGAGCGGAGCGGGGCTGCCCGGGACACGCCCCGCGGGCCGCGCCGGCGGCGGGAGTCCTACCGGGCCCTACCGAGCCTCAAGGACCCGCGGGCCGGGCTGGGGTGGGCGCCTGCCGGCAGCCCCTGCCCTCTGCTCGGCAGCCGCTCGGAGGGCGCTGAGCCGGCCCGGCAGGCCGCCCCGGCCGCGCTGGGTGTCCCCGTTCTTCTGCGGTGCCCGGCTGTCACCGCGGGTCCCGCCCGGCTGGCCTTTGTCAGCGCCTGTGGCATCGCAACCACCGGCAGCAGAAACAAAAAGCGGAGGGGATTGCGCTCTGGGCCAAGCTGGGCCGTGTCTGTGCCCCTCTGCAGCTGTGGGGAAAGGGGACAGAAAGGGGAAGGAGGGGTGGGTCGCCACTGCCCACCGAGGTTCCCGTGCCCGGCCCCAATGGCCCGTCACACTCCAGCGGGATTTACTTGACTCGTGCTGCTTAAACGAACTAATTTTTGCTGCAATAAAATACTGCATCTGACATTACAAGTATTTTCACGCCTTCTTTGGGTTTTAGCTTCACTCCATACAAATTATTTCCTCTATTTTATTTGAGAACATGTTTTAAACCTAAGAGTGATCTGTATAAAGTCACAAAACTATTATAAGGACTGCTAAAAGTACCTAATAATATTGATATGCAGAGTGATCTTATGAGCTGCCAGGAGTTCATTCTTGGTGCATTCAATAACCACAGTTATCAGACAGTCTCGGAGAGAAGTGATATTAACTAATCATCCAGACCTGTTAAATTAGAGAGGAAGTTGCTAATTTTAACTTCCTTTAATTTTTACCGCTACATTAAGTTAAGGAGAGCTTTAAGCTTTAAAAAGCTCACAAGAAAATTATATAAAAACAAGTATTCCAAATTTGGGTAGGATATCACCTGTTACAATGCTCAGGTTCATACTGCATTGTTCTTGTCGGAAACTTCTGCAGAAAAGCTTTGCATCTATGTGTAACTCGAATTGATGGGCTTTTTTCTCCATATTAGTGAGCTTAGTGATACTCATGTAAATGTTTTGGACTAGGTCTAAAAAGCCTGCAAATCTGAGTTTACGATAGGTTCAAAGGCAAGCAAAGAATCAGTGTGATGACTCAAGACATACTTATGAGCTGCATTTCTACCCTGCTTCCCCTCACCCCTCCTGCCTTCCTCCATTACTCTTTGCTCCATGAGTGAGAAGAATAAAAAAACAATTAGAGTCGAGGTTCTGCCCTACTCTTCAGGGTGCTTCTGTTATTTTTTGGCCTGTTGATACAGGGACGTGAGTGCAGCCCAAAGGCATTCATCAGGTTTCTGGTACCTGCTTGGGTTAGGCACAGAAATTTGGATTTGGTGCTGCTGAAAAGCAAGGTAGGAGCCAGCAACACAGGCTCCCAAACTAGTTCCTTAGTTACCATAGTGGATTGTACCAACTATTTCCTACTTCTCCCCTCACCAGAGGCTTGGATCAGGTGCATGTGCACAAACTGGGACCTGCTTTGGAAAAGCTCTGCCCATTTCCCAACCCCTCCTGCTGCATCTCACTCAAGCCAACCAGCTGGAGCTGCAATTCCATAGCTTTATTGCTCAGTTTCAGCTTTGCTAAAAGCTAGGGATGGTTCTTCTTGAAAAATCTATCAAATCACAGTCTGCCGCTGGAGAGTGGGCTTGCAGTATCGGCCCCATTTATAAAAAGCAAATAGCACTTTCTTGTTCATGTCCATATACTTTTTGAAATCTGTTTTTGTATTAATTGATAAACATTGAGAAGGCACCATGGAAAAACCAAGAGTTCACCTTTGTAATCTCTGAGGATTTGAAATAAAACCGTGATGCAATTGCTCCTGAAAGAATAATATTTTTTATGGAAAGCCTATTTAAAAGCAATAAAAGCTCAAGTGTGCATATGACTAAGGATGTTGGTTATTAAAAGCCCCTTAAATCATGCTGTCTTCAATAACTTTGGTAGTTATTTTGGAAAATATTTGTATATGACTTATCAAGTGAGGAGAGAGTAAAGTCAGAGCAGCATTGAGTTATAATCCCTGGCTAATGCCCAGAATAAGAGGAGGTATATACCATGTTCAATAAGGGGGGATTTTTCCAGTATCCATGTTCAGGGACACCAGGCTCAGCTTTCTACTTTTTCTCCATGGCTGGAGAGAACACTGTGAAGTACAAAAGTAAGAGTAGAGAAAAAGGACCATTAACCAGCTGCAAATCTTCTCCAATCTTACATGATATTCTCTAAGAACCTTTGGACAGATATTTATTTTTTTTAATTTCTGTGTTGGTAAGCAGACAAGGAATTCTATCATGTGTCACGAAATACATATGTATGTGAGTGTTTCTATGCCTTGGCCCAGGCGTAGTTCTTTATGTGCTAAACTTCTGCTTGAAGGTGACATCAGCTGTTGAAGAAATATATCTCAATTTTCTGACCATGACATCTTTTGCTGCTATGTTTTTAGCGAGTGAAATGGTGACATTGTTTCTTATTATGAATTCTTTGTATTAGAAGAGTGTCTCAGAATGTGTTGTGGTACAGAGTACACAGCTGTTGAACAGTCTCCCAAAAAGCTTGTAATCAAAAGTACAGGTTCAGGGATGAACAAGGGATGCAGATATATAGGTGGATATCCAAAAAAGCAAGCAAGGCTGTGGTAGGCTCAGTAGTTTTATTCCTGTTTTCATATACATTGTTGGAAAAGGACTTTTACAGGCTGGTTTGAAGAAGGATTGTCTTGCATGTTCACTGCAATTCCTCTGAGGTGTGAAGTGCAGCATAAGGCGAAACATCTCAGTTCACAAACAGATTTTTGGAGAGCAATGATCTTGGCAAAAAAGTTTTCATATCTGTCCTTGAAAAAAAAATTACATTTAGACTCTAACTAATGTGTAATTTTATCGAAAAATGTGGGGTTCATTTAATTCCGTATTTGTTTTATAAGGATGTTCCTGTTTAAGCTTTGAGTATTACTTTGATTATTGTAGCATTTTATAAACAGATACAAACCTTCTTTCTTGACCAGGGCAGGCATGTCAGTTATGTATCTTTTGGCAACAGCTTTCACAGTTTTACTTAGCATTTGAGAAAAGTGCCTGTCTTTGCAACAAGACCATAGGCAATGGTCAGTTGGGCCTCATCCATTCTATTTTGCTTGTCAAGATGAGTTCAGCTCTCAGAGTATCCTTTTCCTGTTTTCTCTCTCTTTTCCCTTTTAGAAATATTTGTAGTTTAATCTAAAAATATAATATAATGATTATAATACCAAAAACACTTCACATTTTCAAAGACATAAATCACCAGGAGTCCTATTAAAGTCTCGTGTAGTTTTATTGGGATTTTTACAGATGTGTACTTCAAATACGTTATTTTCGTTTCAAGATCAGTATTGAAAAAATTATTTCAGAGGAGCTGTGAAAAGAATATTTTATTTAACCTTCATATCTCTATGACATACCTGGGGAATTTCTGTTACTATCATTTCACAGACAGGCAGTATGCTGGGATACAAAAGGTCAGATGGGCTCTCAATATTTGTTTACATTAGAAATGAGGTGTAAAAACAGTGGCTGCAGCTATTCCCTGGCCATGCAGCATGGATGGAGGGGAGAGGGAGCTGCACAGCTGAAATTTCAAGAAGTGAACAAGGCAGTGTTAGTGGAAAAGCTGCAACTTCTTTTCCCAATTTTCCTTCTATGGAAAATAAATTTATGCCTGGATGTAAATCCATTTGAAGGAGGCAGTTGTAGAGAACTGAAAAAATTGTGTGGCATTCAGGGATATGTGAGATGTTAAAATGAAACAAACCCTGAAGGGCCTTGCAAATTAAAGATATTGATTAGAAGCTACATTTTCTTATTTACACAGTGGGCAGTTTAAATATTCAGATTTGACACACAGAGAGGTTTAAACTGCAAATGCTAACACATTGTCTTGATATAGCCACATCTGTATAAGCTAAAAAAAAATTTGAAAAGTCAAATAAATTGCATGTTTGAGGAGTTTGCATAGGAAAACCTGAAGGGAGACTTTTGGAAAAAGTGTGTAAATCATATGTATCCTACTTTGTCACCACTGAAGCGGTAGCCTTTGACTTGGTCCATTAAAAGCATAATGAGATCCTGTCTCTGGGTATGGAAACTCTCTTATGCTTTTCTTGTCATTTTTTGTCCTGTGGAGTGTAAGATTCAGTGTTTTCAATGGCCAATCAATGCAAATAAATGTAAGCCATTTGTTTAAAATAAAAACATTTATATTTAATTTGCTGAATTATATCCATTGCTGCTAAATTTAGCCAAATGCTTCTGTGAAGATTTTATATGTGTTGAGGTGAAATCTGCTTTGAGAGTCAGAATAGAGTTGACATGATGAATACGTTCAGGCCAAAAACTGGTTTTGGTTATTTTAGGACTTTCTGGATCTTTTTTAGCCAAGCAAAGTTAGTGGCAATAGATATGTTTATAGTAGCTTTCAGAATAGCTTCTGATTTCTAATATGAGAAAGGAAGAAAGCAAGTACTCCCATGAGGTCTCCTGAGTTGCTGTTTTGATGATTTAATAGTGCTCAAAGAGTCTCCACTGAGGGATGAGAGAGTTTGCTGTTTAATACCAACAGTGGGAATATGGTTCCTAGTGAGCAGATAGAGAGCACGGGGAACAGCAGAGGGGCTGGGCTCAGACATTTTTAGCTACTTCTTTTTTCTTTTCTCCCACCAACAGAAGTTTGGAAATGTTTTCAGTGTGTTTTCATAATTCATTCTTGTGAGCTTTCAGTTTTTTAAAAATTTTGCTTCTACCAGCAGTTTATAGGATGTATCATCAGAGCTGTTATTAGTATGTCAGTATGTGTTACAGGGTAAAACTCACAATGATTCACTGAGACTTGGATTTGAATGCTGAAAGAAGCGGTGATCTAGTGAAAAGTTCCCAGGTTGGGATTAGGAGGCTATCTGTATGTATGATATGTATTAAATCATTAAATCATTAAGGTTGGAAAAGAGCCCCAAGACCAAGTCCAGCCTCTGACTGATCACCACCCTGTTAAGTACACTATAGCACTTAGTGCCACTTCCAGTCATTTCTTGAACATGTCCAGGGATGGTAATTCCACCACCTCCTTGGGTAGCCTGTTCCAGTGCTGGACCACATTTTCAGGGAAGAAATTATTCCTGATGCCCAATGTGAACCCCCTGGGTGCATCTTGAGGCCATTTCCTCCTGTTCTGTCTCTGGTTGCTTGGGAGAAGAGGCTGACTCTCACCTGGCCACAGCCTCCTTCCTGATGGTTGCAAAGAGTGGTAAGTCTAAACCACCCAAATCTCTCAGCTGCTCCACACAGGACTTACTCTCAAGACCTCTCACCAGCTTTGTTTTCCTTCTTTGGACATCTTCCAGCACCTCAATGTTCTTCTTGTAATGAGAGGCCCAGAACTGGATGCAGAACTTGAGGTGTGGCCACGCCCAGTGCTGAGTACAGGACAATGACTTCCCCAGACCTGCTGGCCACTTCAATGTTTACAGCATTACAGGGGCTGATATAATCAATTTTTCCTCTCTGTTTAAGCATAAGACTTAAGCAAAGTATAAGACACCCCAATGAGGCTCCTGCTCAGTGGGCCAGCTGCATTTTATAAAAGGTTGAAAAAGGGATGTAGGGTATGGAAAGCTACGGAGCACTGACTGGCAACCCCTGAGCCTGTTCATGCCCCAGCCCTGCCAGAGCTGGGGAGCAGAACTATCTGCTTTAGCCTTGCAGCGTGGTGGTCCTACAGCTGCTACTGTTCAGCTGTCTGATGGTAGCTTGTTAAAATGTGTAACTCCAGTGTTTATGGCTGTTTACTTATATAAACAGAGTAAAGAAAGGCATTAAAGCAGTGTAGCATAAAACCAGAACCTAGAAGCTCATCAGAGCTTCAGAGCTTGGTCTCTTTGTCAACTGAAAGGAAAAGGGATGTTGTGGAAGAAATATAGAAACAGCTTGGGTGCTTGTGGGATTTGCAGGAAGGACCAGGTGACTTCTCTATGAGCATCCAAGTTAAACCAGATTCTGATGAAAAATCATAATAAAAGCAGTATCTCTTTTTGGATGGTTTTTGTTGCAAACGTTCTGTCATTGGTTGTCAGTGATGGAGGATCCTTTACTTTGGACCACACTGTATTTTTTGGAGATTGATGAATGTTCTGTTTTTATTAGGACTCTGCTAATGGTTGTTTTTTCTTTCTTCTGTTGATGAAGTGCTGCTGTGCAGGAAGCTATGTCTGGTGGGCAGCGGGTGATGACTCGGGATGTGAAGCAGTGTGCTGTCATTGACTGATGGCTTCTATAAAGATAAAAATCAAACTCTTGAACTTTTCAATAGTTACCACAAGCTTAGGTGGTTTTGATATTAAACAAACCCTTTTTTTTCTGAAGATGCAGATTTCTATCCATTCAGCAGCTGGATCAAATACTTCTCAGGTCTGTTTTTAAAAGCAATCTATCTGGAAAAATGTGAAAGTCACTAGATTGAGACTAGATTGGTTTTTTTGCATTTCATAGACTGAGCTACATTTCAGGCGTTTGCTGCCACTAAGTTTTCTGCAACTTGCTGTCTCCATGTGAAAATCTCTTTGACCTTTTCAACAGTTTCTGCTCTTTTCATGCTATGTGTACAGGAGAGGAATACTGAACCTATAATTCTTGAATTCTGTCATTCTTTTCTGTAGTTCCTTTACGAAAATACTTAGGGTCTGATAAACTACTTTTACTAAGACTGCATTTTTGGTCTGTTTGCAGTATGTTAGTGATCCAGAAAATCTCTGGGATGTTTAGTACTTTAGTACTTCATCCATGAGGTAGACAACAAAACTTTTTATTTCTTATTCCTATAATGTAGAAAAAATATTTTCCATTCTTATTCATCATATAGTTTTCAAATAGATTACTGGAAAGCCAGAAATATGTATAAGTCAGCTTTACACAGTATGAAAAATTTTTCTTTTCCAAGATTTGGCCATTCCTGCACTTGGGACTTGTAAGGATCTGACTTTTACTTGCCCAAGGAGTGCCACACATATGCTATTCTTTGGATGTTTTTCCCTTAAACTTAACTTTATTATCTTTTTACAATCTGATAGCTTGGTTAAATCTTGACTTCTTTAGGTAAGTAAAGTAATTTCTGAGGTAAAACCCTTCCTTTATGAAAAAGGATGCTCCTCTGAGAAAAGCAGAATTTGAAGGATACTTTTTCAAAGGGCATGCAATTAAAAAAATTCCTACTTGGAAAACTCCACTGAGCAGAGATGACAACAGAACGCAAATACCCTTGTGAGCAACTGATAATTTTTCTAATTATTTTGAGTCAAACAAATGTTGTTGAAGAATGTACCACTCTTGGAGGTGCCCTTGGATTACATTCCTTGTCTCTGTAAGACATCTCTGGTATGACTTGGCCTGCCCCTGTGGTGTCAGTGCAGCTGGTCCATGTATTACAACACAGGTGTAATGTGTGATATACATGCACATTGTATGTATGAATGGATGTCTGTTACAGTGTTTGCTCTGTCCAGGTTATCCCAGGAAAGGAGATTGGAGCAGATAGAATGCAAAGTTCCTTTCTAGAGAAGAGGTACATTATCAATAATCAAAGACTAGCAAATTGTGACTAACCTTCAATTGATTACTTCTGGGGTTTTTCCCTCCAGGCCACTCCCTCCCAAGGCTATGTGCTCTTCCTCTTCTGTCTTTTTATGAAATCCAAGGGGAACAGAGAAACTCTTGTCTAAAGAGTTAGCAGCAGCCAGTGGGTTCAACACATGCTGAATGCAAGTATGTGTATGCTCTGCTTGAATCTCAGAATTTCCTTCAGTGTTTGTGCTTGTGGTAGCAGTGGTAGGAGACATAGCAGAGAACAGGGACTAGGTTAAGAATTGGTTTGTTCTCAAAAACTTTTGACCAGGGCTAGATGGTCCTTGAATAAAATGCTTGCTACTACCCACTGAATAAAATGCTAGCTACTAGTAAAGAACACTGAACTATGCAGATGCATTAATAGGAATGGGGATAAGAAATTTTTAAGAGGCCTACTGTAGACAGGTCTGGGAGAAGAGAACATCTTCTCCCAACATCTAGCAGATCTTTTACACATTCCATGCTTGGAAGTCTAGTTCAGTCTACTTTGGAAATCCAGAAAGCTTTTTTTTTTTTTTCTTATTCAGTTTCCCTTTCTATTTTCCCATAAAAGTCCCTCTTTTTTGTATTTGTGCTTTCAGACTGTAGGTTGCTGTATTTCTTTAATTGTCATACAGCCAATGTCTTAAAAATTCATTTCTATTTTAGTCACTCACTACGTATCAGTCTCTCCAGCTCTCTGATCATTTTTGCTGTTTTCTGGACTCTCTGGACTCCTTCCATTTTCTCACTCGGTCTTTTTTGATAGTTAGACAGCTATAACTGCATGTAAAATTCCTGGCAGGCACAGAGGGAATAAAGTAATCTACAGATAGATTTCAACCTTCCTTTTTTTTGGTCTTGTTATGTTTGTGAAAACAGCTCAAAACTGTTTTATTTGTACTGCTAGCAATGCATTTATTTTATTAGTGCATGCTCTCTCATTCATTATAGCTTTAAGATTAATCAGCATTTCTCTTTATACCAGCTGAAGGTCTGCCCCTTTCATTTTAATTTATAGCTGTTTTTGTTATTTTGTGTGTGTGCCTGTGTGTTCATGTTTGTTCATTGAGTCTAATTATAACTTTTCTATGACTCTTTCTATGATTCTCTTATTTTTCTCTTTGAGAAAGAATTCCATGTGAAGATCTCTAGCCTTCAGATGGAAACCTGTAGATAATGCAACTGAAATAAATCAGAGCTCCACCATTTCCAACAGAACCTTTGGGAATAAGGGCAAAATCAGAGACTTGAATGTCAAAGTATTTAAAGACTGTATCCTGGCTATATATGGTAAAACAACCCAGGCAATACTCTGAATTCTAGCCCACTCCTGGGGCTTAGCCCACTCTTGCCCTTTGAGGTAGTATTCCCTCGACATGAGCTCTGGTTCCTAGAAATTCCTGCTCATACTGGGCCAAGAAATGCTCTGGGAATCTTCCTGGGACCCTTCTAAGGAAGCACCCAGCAAGCAGGGACGACAAATGTCCCAGCAAAGCACAAGGACAGCAAAGGTGCATATATATCCACACTTGTTTTCATGTTGGTAACTGTCTAAAACATGTGCTGGGTGCTGTGAATGTTTGAATATCAGGTTTATTAGAGAATATTGGCATATACTAAGAGAATGGCAAGCCCGAGGCGTTTCTTGGATTGTGACTCATTCTGTTTTCCATTTCAGCAGCTCCAAGTTTATATTGGTGTCTTAACCAAAGATTTTAGATTTGTTTAACTCTTTTAATTATAAACTTTCTAGTTTACTTCAAATGTTCTAGTAACAGAGGAGAGACTACATCTCTTGATGCAAGAGACATCTCTTGACATAAATATTAAAGTATCACTATGGTTGTCTGAGCACTGAGACCTGGTAGACCAGGGTTGTTTTGCTCTATATATAATTTTTGGCAAGACAACTGGGCTTTTTGTGCTATATTGTGTTTATCTGTCTAACTCATTACCATTTTTTTTTGTGTGGGGATGAAACACAGTTTTGTCAAGCTCATGTTTATTAATCCTGTGAAGCATATCAGGTAACTCATTTGCCTTTATAAGTGCCCAGTGTACCATTGAAAATCTGGTTAGCATGTGCTGCACAATATTGTATACATCACTTCCAGCTGTATCATAAAAATTCAAAACTTTTAGATAGACTCTTCTCTCAAATGAATTTTATAGTCCACATCCTGGTGACATTTTATGAGTATCCAAATCCTCAGGAACAGTAAATGAAATCTTTATAGCCACTTGGTTTGCTTCTTGAACTGATGTGTAATAAGGAAGAGCACAGTTCAGCACATTTGGTAGGAAAAGCTATTAGAAGTGTGAAAGCTGTTTTAAATAGACTCTGCTTGTTGCATGTGATAACATGGATGCAACCTGTATCTACACAGTGAGTTTGAAAATACAGTACAGACTCAGCTTCTCAGCTTTGGGATCACCAAAAGTCTCATGAGAAGGCAGTATAGCAGGATGTTTCTTCTCTTGCTCCAGTAGAGGTATATTGTGCCCAGTCAATTGATTTGCAGTTGATCGGGTCAATGGTATGAGTAGAGTCATAAAAACCATCACACTTTTCCCAGCTTGCTGCCTGCCCATCCCATTGATAGGAAGCAGACAACTGGTTTCAGTGGAGTTGTTTCCTGTGATAATTGTTACTGCTGAAAGGAAAGCTGATGTGTAAAGGGACATGGGAGAGTCCATTACTACCCACTCACTACAATGAGTGCACAGGATTAAGCACAAGCCTGCTGAGAACTGTTAAAAGCTGAAATAGCTGGGAAACCCATAGGGCCAGGAATTCTGCAGAGTGACTGGGATGTATATAATTGAAAATGCTTGGTCTGCATCAGAAGACTTCATGTGATAGGCTGACAAGGAGAGATCTTTAAAAAAAAAATAATGCAGTTGCAGAACAGGGGCTGTGCAGTCTAACTGTGCCTCTAAGAGGTGTCAGAAGGAACAGAAGTTCACTTTTGCTGGTTGTACAGAGGATTATTCTGATATTTAAAAAAAAAACCATTTTGAGACAGGCCTGTAAGAAAATGTCTTTCCATTTTGTTCCATTCAGAGACATTATTTCCAGATCACTGTGACATGAAAGAGAATGTGTTTACACAGTAGTACAGAGTGCCTCTGACAGAACATAGCTGAGGGCAAAGTAATATGGAGACAGATGCCTCATAAATTCCATCCCATTTCATGACCCATCCAGAAAAGGTGGTTTTGTTCAAACACTGGTCAAAAACTAGCTGTCATCATGTAAGCAAGAATGATTAACAATAGACAATGAGAGCATTTACCCATAGCTCACCAAGGAGTGGGCGGTGGGCAAAAAACTAAAGAAAATTCAGGAACAGAGCTGCAGCCTGACATGATGAACAAAAGCATGTTTTTGTAATAAGTATGCCCTTAATAGCCAAAATAATTTGCTGCTTAGTAAGTGCTCTGTACAAGCCAGTTTGGCAGTGGGTAACGGTGCCCAAACATTCCTGGTTTGCAGAGAAGTGCCACATGCCTTCTCTCTGTGCAATGTTTGAAGATATTGCAAAGTTATTGTCCCTGTAACATCTGCAAACTATGACTAACAAATAATGAATCAGAAGAGTACAGTGCTGCCTATGCCATTCTTCCCACTGACAAACTCACTCTCTCTTATCAGCCCTGGCAGCATCTGTGCCCTGGGCATCCAAGTCCTGAGGGCTGCAAGAAAGCTGACAATATAGCAAAAGAAGTCAAGCAGCACAACTCAAGCTGGAGTGGTAGAGAATGGGTGAGAATGAAAGAAAGGAAAAGAAAAAAGCCTCATATTGAAAGTGTTGGTTTTTTTCCCTTTGAATATTATACAAATCTCCACTGAAAACCTCTACAACAGGAATTTTTAGAACACAATCTCCATGGAGAAGAGTTTTGCCACTTGTATACTCTGTCTCCAGTGGCTTTTATACACAGTGTCCAAAAAGGAGTTGACCACTGCCCAAGTTTTATGTTTCCCAGGTACAGAAGTTACAGGAACTGTGAATCTTATCTGTGTTTTTTATCTCAGCATGCTTGGAAGAGAGAAGGGGTCCTGGCCTTTGGAGTCTGCACATAGCTAAGCCAAATACTTCATGTCAACTCAAGTTCAGGGAAAGCAAAGAGAGACATTCAGCACAAAGAGATTGTTTGCATTCTGGGGCTGACCTTTTGCAGGTGGAAATCAGGGTGGCTCATTCTTTTGAAAGCCTGCAGAATGGAGAGGTTCAAAGGCTGATAGCACATATCCCTATTCTTTGCTATATGAGACAGACTTACTTGGTCTGATTTCTCTGTGAGGAGGATTTTAAAGATACTGAAGTAGAGATCCACATGGTAAAGGCTTTTTGTGAAAGAAGTTGTTTGTGATTTATTAGTTGTGTAATGCAGTAATTGAGGTTAAGTACTGAAACAATATTTGTTCCTCTGTTAATGGTCAGAGAGTTTGGTAGTGAAAAAAGCTGTTAAAGTCATTGCTTAAAGTTCCTTATATTCACACTGCCTTTCAAAGCAGGGTGTCAGTTCTGCCAGCACATCGATTACAGCCATTGAATACCTGTTCCTGTGCAGCACCTTACAATTTGCATGGAGGAGAGCCAGGGAGACACATAGGGTAACTAAAGCAGAAACTCGAGCCCAGGTGGGTGCTGGGCACAGGGCAGCAGCGCAGTCCAGCATTACAAGAGAAACACCTATCACTGAATTATGGTTTTGGACAGTAGGAGAAAGGGAAGAAGCATTAAGCACTTTTCCCATCACAATGTGCCCAAGTTTGCCCACCTAGGTTAACAGTCTAGTAGATGCACTTTGTAATTAGGTTAATAGTCTAGTAGAGACTACTAATCTAGGTCTCCTAGGTTAATAGTATAGTAGATGGACTTTGGAATTAGTGATCTACCAAAGTCCAGTTCCCTTGCTGCTAACTATTCTCGCTGCTAAAGGATACTGCTGGTTTTTGAAGAGCTCTGGATGTAGAGCTCAGGTTAGATAACAATTATGCTAACATCTGTGTGGGTGGTTGGTTGAGAATTTCAGTTCCATTCACAGATCAGAATTCAAGATTGAGAACTCAGTCCATTCACTGAGGAAAGGCAGTGCCTCGTCTACGGTTCCCATCTACCAGCTCAAATTTGCAACCAGAATAGAAACCTTTTTCTGACTCTAGCAGTGCACTGCACACTTTTGTGACAGGCAAGTAATTGCTTTGGGTATGCCAATAGATAAAAATTTAACAATTTATGACCAGACAAGAGAGATGTAACTATTGTTGGATGGGAGCTGGCCAAGTGCTGACCTGCAGCACGGTTATTATTTAGGATTAACTCCAAGGTCTTAACAGAAATGTTCAGCCACTGCCAGGAAATCGGCAGATTCACGGGTGACTGTTGTGGTTTCTGCTTCCTCTGCACTCATTTAAGGGGTCCCTTATTTTTAGTGGTGAGGTTAAAGTGCCATTTTGTGGAATGAGAAAATGTTTGTTATTTTTTTCATGTGATTGTATGACACCATTCACACCTAAAATTTGCTTTATGTGAGTTTGATAGATTGCTGTACTCACAAGGTTCTTGGATATTGTTTTCTTGTTAACTCCAGTTGCTTTTATTTGTCTGAGCCATTTTGGGTGAAAAATTTGCATCTTGTGATCAAACTAGGTCTTCTTAAAATTTTCAGCGAGGTGGTAACAACAAGATTATTTGTCTTTTGTGCCAGTAAAAGCCACAATATCCTGTTTCTTCCCCTAGGTTGGCTGGTTAGTGTATTTCTCTGTGATTTTCAGGCTTTAATTTCCAGCCTGAGGCTGAAAAACTGAGAACACAAAACCCACAGCTTATTTATGGAGTGGTTCTGCTAACCACAGTGGCATTGTACAAAGGTAGGCAGTGCTGCAGACTGTTCTAGTCTCAGAACTATTAATATGTACTGCCCGCAAGGACATCTACTTTGCAAATTGTGGATATTTTAGCTGGATATATACCAGCTCAGCTAAGCCTGATAATAGTGTTTTTGGGTGAGAATAAGTGAATAGGAAAAGATAGAAACCAAAAGTATTCTAATCATACAGTGCATTATTTTAACTTACAGAGGCAGCTTACTGTACTTATTTGTTTAAAAATTTAGCAGAAGAATTTGCTTTGACTGGAAATTTGTCTTCCTGCTAAAAAAAGGGGAGACAAACTGTGCTCAGCTCCTGATTTGAAACATCTTCAGAAACAATGATAATTTAAATAATGAACTAAACCAAATATGTGTTCAAAATTCCGCCTTTCACAGTATCAGCAGTTGTCTGTACTATGGCTTTTACACCTGAGTGCCAATATTTCCTCTTGCCCAGTTTCTTATTATCTTGTTTTACACCCTTTTATCACCATGCAAGGAAAAAGAGAAAGCTTATTGTTTCTAATTCCTTGTTAGAAGGAAGAAAACTTAATTGTCTTTACAAGGACTTTCCCTCTGTTTCATTGCAGAGCATCAATCTAGAACTTAGTTGTCTTACAGCAAAAATGTATATTATATGTGTTTCATTCTGTTTTCCAGTTTTATAAAGTAGAGATACATGCAGTGTGTTTTAGGACAGACAGCTTTTAAAGTGACCTATCTTTTTCTTTTTTTTCCTTTCTTTTTTTCCTTTTTTAAAGTAGCCAAGCCAGCAAATCATAACTAGAAATGGAAATGGATTTCCATAGGTATGAAGCATGCCAAATACTAATGCCTAGTCTGATTTTGTATTTCTGTTTATTTTATCACTGGCATGCCACTGGTTTTTTAAATTACCTTGTGCCTGCAGGATAAGATAGTAACATACTTCCCTTTGGTCTTCAAGCTGTAGTTAAGTTTGGCTTAGTTTACCATTTTAATGAGGAGAACTCCCTACACAATCCTCTGTATCATGAATAACACTGATTCCTGTTTATTCATACTGAGATATCTGTTAGTATTTTATTATACTAACATCTGTACCTTGAAACAAAGCACACCCATTTAAAAAAATCTATGAATGAATAGATTTGTAGCTGGATTTATGGAATATTAAGCCAATGAAAACCTCAGGGGTAAACAATCAGTGAAAGCCACCTGAACTTATTTAATTAACACTCTGAAAAATGTGAACCTGTCAGGAGAACTATTCCTGTATGTTTTGACACATTTCTTTGTTCTTGAACCCATCAAGATACAATCCCTACACAATAGGAGCCCGGGTGTTGTTTAATGTCTGGTAAACTGAGAATAGAATAAGGGCTATACTGTCCTTATATTCTGTTTATATGTTTTATATCTTGGATCTCTCAGGATGGTGAGAGGGCCAGGGCAGCCACAGCATCCTCCTGAGTGGGCACTGGGTGTGTGGATCCTGCAGCTTAGAAGCTCTTCTTGCTCCCTTGGACGAAACATAACCCTCGTGAGCTGGACACAACCGGACTCTATGTGGGAGGCAGTGCTGATGCAGACAGTGAAGATGTTTTCATCCTGTATAGGGGCCAACAAGAGGAATGGTTTGAATTACAGTTCTTGCATTGAAATGAAGCCAGGGACTATTCGCTAATTTAATGTAATATGCTTGTGTTAAAATTCAGAAGACAAAGTGCATTGCTTCATGAAATGTCCTGTGATGGAACTGTCTGGATTTACCATAAGAGCCATGGCTGTGCTTAAGTGGTGCTATCTATTGTAAAGAACTTGCTTTTACCAGGCAAAGTTTTTATTTAGAGACACCTGAATAATAGGAAAGCATTTTCAAGTGGCAGTATACGTGATATTCCCTAAGAATGCATGTAGTCACATCTGAGAATGTTTTTATTGAGATGACAACGTTAAAGTAAAATATTGAACTAGTGAATCCTAGAGTGTGAACAGTGGCTTAAAAATTGTCTTCTGGTGAGAAAATGAAAGGTAAATTCCATTTACAGGAGAAAAGAGAAGGCTTTATCCAATGCCTTTATTGTAGAGTGTGTGTCTGTTTCCATGCAAAAACAGACTTTTGGAGCATCTGTAGAACTATGACATGGATACCTCTCCAGAGCCAACATTCCCTATAAGCATATATTTAATTTAACATTTTGCCTAGGACAGGAACACTGGTAAGGTTATAGCATCTGTAATGCTAATTTGTGTCTATGGAACATTTTAAACTGTTCAATAGGAAACAGCCTTGGGGTTGTACAATGTGAGATGCCTGTGTAACTTTCCTAGGGTCTTGTAAAAATAGCAAATTCATATTTTTCATGAAATTTGGGTGTCTCTTGAGCAGACATTGCCTTGCTTCACAGTAAATCAGCTCCAGTACCTTTGGCACACAAGAATTTACCAAGAGCATCTCTCAGAAAGGTCAGCAGATTGCTCAGTCAAAGCCTCTTTCCAAGTTTTAGATTGCACAAGCTTCAGTCTTGAGAAACGTTCCCTTGAGTGAGTCCCCTGTTTCTAATAATATTGTGTAGATTTAACAGTTTCAGTATGTTTCTTCTTGAAACAGGTTGCTAAGACACACTATCCTGTTTTCTGTTCACCATTTGGACAATGCTTCACTGTACACAAGGAAAATTATGGGCTGCTGACTGTCCAGCACCCATGAGCTGATCTCCATGAGCACCTATAGCACAAATGTCTCCACCAAGAGGGTGGGTGGCAACACCACTTTATTTAGATTTTGTTCAATGATTGAGACAAATATTACATTTTTATCAATGTCTTGCATCGCAATGAAGAAATCCTGGGTCCCACTTCAGTCAGTAGAAAACACATCTGGCAGTTCAGTGCTGACACTGTAATCATTAGTTCCCAATGGCCTGTTGCAGTACTTTCCAACCTCTCATTGTTCGTGACTTAATCACTTCCCATCTTAACTATTTCTGCTGCCACTTTTGTGCTCTTAAGTCTCAGAGCTTCTGAGTGTTCAAAGTTCAGGGGCTAAATCATGAATTCACTCAAGGAAATGGTTCCACCCTTCTCATTCACTCTACGCTGGTGCTCTACACAACTTAAGGACAATTCAGACTTTTCCCTTTGTCTTTCAAACCTTTCCTCTATAAGCTGAAACACTCTGATGTCTGTGAATATACTCTGATGGTGACTTTTAATGCATGATGATCAAAGGGGCTCTGTGCTACCACATTTCATATGTTAATTGTAAATAAAAAGTTCCCATGAACTACAAGTATTGCATTAGGCATCATTGTGAGAAGGAGTTCCCAACGGGTCTGTGAACATTGTCTTCTACACGTGGTTTTCAGGATGGCAATGAACTCCAGATATCATCTGGAAATCCCTAAAGAATTTAGTTTTCAGTGGTATTGTGAAACTCTGAGATTCTCTTGGTGGCAGCAGAAATATTTAAATATACACAGCCATTTCAAACAAAAAAATTGGGAAAAATTGTGGCCATCTCCAACTCAGTAATAAAACATTATAATTCAATATAATTATTGAAGTATACATTTATGGGGTTTCTTTACAATACTACATTTATGTTTTCCAAATTTGCCTATTGTAAAAGTGGAAACGCTATAATCTAAACATTTAACCTAAGTTAGTACTTTTACAGTTAGCAGAAAGAGAGGCTGTTCAGAAAGAGATTTGGCTAGTTATTTTAGATGTGTGTTTTATAGTTATAATATCCTTAACAGCTAATTTATCTCTTCTTACTGTAGACAGTGTAAGGGGCAGACTCAGAACAAAACCCAGCTGTTGCAGAGCAGTTTTCACTTTTGCCTTGTCTTTCATAGTTTTGTCTGCACAGCCTTAGGCTCAGTTCTCAGTTCTCTGGGTGTGATCCTGCCCAGAGACACCTTGATTTCAATGGAAGAGCAGCTAGGGGGCAGGGTCACAATCCAGGTTGCATCAACCAAATGATCTTTTTTCCCTATATTTTGCTTAAAGCAAGTATAAAGAAATTTTAATAGTATTTTATTTGGATATGCAGGAACATCCTGATTCACGGGAAATTTCATAGCTGGAAATTTTAAGGTTCTGTGTTTACACTTCTAAAAAAATTTTATATGATTTTCTACCAAATGGTAAACCTCATTTATGTAAAGCCCTGCTCAACATACTGGCCTTCTTAAATGTTTGCTTTACTGTGAAAATCATTAGCAAGTAAAGACTACGCAGAAATTGGTACAGGTTACTTCAGTTAAGCTGTAGTCGCTTTGCATAACTCTTCCAATTTTACAAATATTTTTAAAATTTAGAGTATATCAGAAAAAAGATGTAACCCATTTGAAATTAGAACACCGATCAGTGTGTGTTGCATTTCCATCGGCTTTCACTTTTCAACCTGTGTTTCTTGGTGGTTGTTTCTCCCTTACCTCCACATTTGTTTCTCATTTAGGCCATGATTTTGTGAACAAGTAATTGCAAACTAGGCATCAATTTACACTCAAGTTATTTTTTGGTGGTTACCTACATGCAAATACCGACCACAAGTAAATGAGCGCTGTTTTCTCAAATTTCTAGCAGTACCTAATAAATTAATTCATTAAAGAAAATTTTAGAAATTAGTGAAAATAGAAGATACAGACTCATCTGTGAGGGATTCAGGAGTTATTGAATTATTAGGCTTTACAAAAGTGTTAAGAAGTGGCAGATTGGAGCAGAATGTAGAGGTTCCACTTGTTTCTGTGTTCATAAAATTAGTCATCATTTGCTTCCCCTAGTTTTGCCTTACACAATAGATATAAAGGAATCCACTGGGATAACCATGGAGTTCCAAACCATTGAACTATATTTATTTAGATTACAAAAACAAAAGCAGCAAACCTGACTGATGAACATCACAGACTGAAGGAACAATGCCTTTAGAAACATGCAAATAGATTTCCTTTAATTCTGAAAGGAGGTCTTTGAAATAAACAGGGTGGTAAATTATTTAGACTCTATTATTTTGGAGATTGAGCTTACTAATGTTCCAGATGTGAAAGAACAGGAAGTTCTATCATTTCCTCAGAATATGTGATGTGTAGACTATTATTATAAAACTACAGACTGATAAAATAAGAAGAAAAGATTATTTTCTTATTAAAATGTTTTATGGTAGTAGCATTATTCATGAACCCTTTTTTTAAATAACTTTTTTCTTAGTAACATAATTGTTTTCTCATTCTAAGAATCAATCTAGAAGTAGAAACCCATTTTTACTGCAAGTGGGATGAGAAACCATTAGGATGGTATTTTCAGAACATAATTACACTGATAACAGCAACAGCAGTAATAATAATAAATAGTATTATTAAAAAATTGAAATCTGTGTTGAGTATTAATGATGATTATTAGTAAATGTATGGAAATATATTTTCCACAATATTTGTCCTAAAATCTTGTGTGGCATTACTGATTAGACATGTGATTAGAAAAATATGTGCTTGAAAGCAGACAAGAATATAATTCAAATTTATGTAGGTAACTGTAGAATTTTTTCCAGTCTGATAGCAGCTAAAGCAGAGCAGCTGTTCAATCAGTAATCTCCTCATTAATTCATTTTAATGATGAATTTGGGAAGTTTTTCTTGTCCGATACACTGAACTCTTCAGTGCTGTGCACTTTTCTTAGATACAGACATTGCTACAGTAAACTCTTTTCCTATCAATATATATATATATATATATATGTTTATGCATGCAACATTTATGATTTTTTCTCAAAAAAGTAGTTAACATGAGAAATTGTGAATGTCATGTTTTGATCATCCTTTTTACGGTGCTGTTCTGTACTCTGATTCTGGATCTGTCAATAGGAAGACAGCCCTCATTCCTCAGGGGAAAAAAATCCTGCTAAGCTTGGATGAGTTAGTAGGGAAAGCAGGACAGGGGAATTTGCAGGGACAGCACTGTCTCCAGATGTCCATGAGATACTGAGTATTTACAGAATGAAACAACACAGTATGAAATATAGTTGAACTGACATTTGCGCTGCAGTTTTTCACAATCTGGTAATTTTTTCTAATTTCTAAAATGCTAAAAAATCCTTCAAGAAAGGTAAAACTTGAATTATGAATGAATTCACATATCCTGAAGAGTAGAAGAGGCAAGCCAAGATCTTTCAAGGACACCTTTCATTGGATTGTATTTTCAAAAATACTTCATCCTCGTATCAGTCCCTGTTTGGTCTTAAAATACATTCCAAATAAATGTTGACCTACTGAATAAAAACATTTCTGAGACACATGAGAGTGTGTCTCAAACACAGGAATCAAACTAATTCACCAGTAAATCTTAAAGAGCAGAGATTCCCCTGGGTCTAGTGAAATTTATTATTCAAGATAATTTGTGTAGTTTAATCTACTGGACAATACTTAGATTTTGTTTACTGCAGGGTAATTTTAATGATTAGACATGCTACAATTGAAGTTATGTGAATTTTGGGCAGTACTGAAGTCATAAGAACTCAAAATCTTGCTCAGGTACAAGTTGCACAAAGAAAGATGGGCTATAGTCCAGCTGTAGTGCTGAGCCGGCAAGAATGTCATCCTGTAGGCATGACAGCAGCTAAGGATACTACAAATAAAGCAACTAGCTGGTAAAACATTGAGAATAGGCTTTCCATCTCCCATTTGGAGCTAAACTCAGCCCTAAATTGCATAGTACCTGAAAAAGAATCTGAAGTCTGTAGTCCTGTTAATCTGTGGGCTGTTTTAGTACAGAAACAAAATTTTATTTTTCTTTGCCAGCAGAAACCCCAGCCCAGGGCACTTCTATAATACAGAGTGACACAATGCTTATGTAAATAATGTGGAAAGGGACATAATAACTCCCTCTTACGTTTGAAGAGATCAGAATATTTACTATGAGGATAAATATCACTTAATGATTTAGGATTCTTTCAAGCTACATACTTGCCTGATGAAAAAAAAAATGCTTAAAACACTGCAATAAGGCAACAAATTCATGTTTGTCTTGAGTTCATTTTAAAGGGACTTGTGCATTGTAAGTTTTCAGAAATCCTTCAATTTACTGAGATGTATTTTGAGAAAGCTGCTTAATACAAGCACATAAAAGACTATCAGTAAATGAAACGGCCATCAATGAAGAGCGTATCATAAATTCCTTGGCTTCCAAGAGCTTACCAATAATCTGCTGAAAGTTGTGCTGTGATAAGGCACCTGCCAAGTGTTAAAAAATGCTTTCTTGGCATGACAGAGAGCAACATAAAAGGTGAAGACACATGTTTGGACACCTACTTCTGTCTCAAGTGTCACCTGCAGTGGCGCTGATCACTCCAAAGACTTCACAAACCTGAAGTTGTTCCCAGTGTTGCACATCAGCAGTATGGCTGCATCCACACTTCAATATGCATCAGTTACTTTGTGTTGTTTCATGAAGTATAAAAGAATCTGAGCCACGGTGACGTAAACCAGGCCTAATTTAGGGAAATCAACAAGAGCACTCTGAAGTTGGTACAACCTTTGGAATAAGCTGCTTCCCCCATGGTCCACTTTTAAGAACAGTCTAAAAACAGGAAACTATTCTGCAATCCTGAAAACACTTTGGATTGTAGCAAGGAAATAAATAGCTCCTTTCCACTCCAAGCTGCTGGCTGTGCTTGTGCATTGTTTTTTGGCTGAGTAACAGCTGTGAAGAGGGCAATACCTTCCAAATGCAAATATTAAAACGCCCTTAAGATGTAGACATTTTTACTGTGCTTTGGGAACAGTGCATTCTAGTTTAGACATTAAAAATTCAACATAGAGTACATAGTTTACACCTATTAACTAGACTTCTAGTGGTGGTTGGCCTAAACAGGACTGTACATGGCAAGGATATAAGAAAGAAAAATCTTGATGGAAATTAAGTGACCTCTAAATATATGGTCTTCACAGAATTACATTTAAATATTTTCATTCTTTTTCCAGTCCTCTACATTAATTCAAAAACTCATGACTTCAAGGACACACAGGCAACGTTCTTTGCTTTAGCTCATTATCTTGGAAAGGTCTCCATATCTAAGACATTAAGACATGTTTATTACCATGCAGAAGAGCATAAAGCACCATGAGGCAGTCTTCTCTGCACTCAAATTTCTCCTTGTTATGAAATACAATGTTCTGCAAGCACTGAATCATTAAAACATGAGAACAATCCCTAGTACAGTATTTATTAAACAGTCAAAAAAAGAAGAAACTATTTTAATGGAATTCTAAATTTATTATCTGTTAGATTTCCAAATATTTTTAAAGAACAATTGAGAAATTACTCATTAACTATTTTGTTCTGATTAGGAATGGACTGAAATTATCTGAGGAATGATTTCCAAGATAAAATGTGATGTAATGAAATTGAAAAATATCTGAGAAATTTTTTTTTCAGTTGAAACTGCTAGTGGAAGCTAGACTGGCTTTCAGATTTTTATCCTTCTTTTTGTCCCATTTACTTTATACTATTAACTACCTCTTCAGCAGCTCTATTGAGCTGCAATTTAAAAAAAATCTGAACCAAAGCCAAACCAACCAAACAACTTTGCCATCAAGAAAAAAATTTGCCTTTCATATTTTAATATAACACAGAGAAGAAAATATTTAGGTTTAGGGAGTTAATTTTTTTTTACAGAAAGGAGAATGAAGATCCCACGTGAAAATATTTGCTAATTCAGAAGGTTAGGAAGACCTGGATTAAAGAGAGCCAGGACATTCTGGACCTCCATTCAACCTTGGCTTTTAATCTCAGGTTAAAATTTGGAAGGATGTAAGAAAGGAATGTTAGTGTCAGTAACTAAAGCTCTGTAGTCTTAACTTTTTAACCTCAGATTTGGTATCAGTGCAATTGCATTGCCCTACCTAGAAACTGGTGTAACTGTGGCTTCTTGATACAAATATTTTGTTAGAGAAACTGTTATAATGTGCCTTTAGAAATTAGAAAGGGATATCAGCACAGAAATCTGTATTAGCATTTAATCTGGCAAGTAAATAATTACAGAAATTCTAGAAAATTATCACAAGATAGTTGTCTTTGTGGCTACCTTTACCTTTCTGTGAAAGTGAACCAGTAATTAGCATTAATGGGGACATTGCCTCTTCACTGGCTCCCACAGCAAGGCTGGAGCAAACCAAGGCTCTCACCCTAGCTGTGATCCATGAAAAATAATTTCATATGGTAAGATTCATATCTTCATATGGTAAGATGTGGATGCATTTTGCTGATTGTTTCCAACCTTCCCCTCTAGCATTCCCCAAGTGTTACTTAACGCCATTTCTGGGTCTGGGCTCAGGCTCATGCTTTTGCACAGCACATGGATGAAGTCAAAGAAATTAATGGCAGACTCACAATTCTGGCAACAATGTTTCTTTATAAGCCCACTTTAAGGAACTAGACTTCCCTAGAAAATTATTGTAAAAGCCTGGGTTGTGTTATCTTAGACCCCAAAGTTATTTGGATAGTTTTAGTGGCATTACAACAGATGATAGGGCCTCAGTTTGTGGTTAAATGAATCAGTTCAGGGGTTTTATCTGCAAGGGCTTGGTTTGCTGGAAGTGGTTTGCACACCCAGATCTGCGAGGGAAGAGAGAAAGGCAGTGCCATGCTGTTCTGGAAACCTGGGGGAAAGCACTTCCCTGGGAAGTGGAAGATCTGATTCAGTTTCCTCCACATCCTGAGGAAGGCACAGCCCTCTCCCATTTCCCAGGCTTTTCCCTAGACAGGTATGGGGTCACACTCCATCCTTCCTATTGCAGAAGGACTGCTGATAGTCCAGATGCAGCAAGCATGGACCCAAAGAACAGGCAGGCAAGAGGAGCCCATGTGACTTGTAGCGTGTGAGCTGTAGGGAAACTTGGCTTCCCTCTTAGGAGTGAACATGTAAACAGCTTGGGAAACCTCTGATTAGCTGTGAGTATTGAAACAGCTTGGGAAGTGGGCATTCTAAGCTACCTCTAAATGAGTAATGTGTTTTCTGGGCAACACCACCACCTGTGTTTTGGGCTGATATGAATGATTCAGTGTGACATCTGCAGTGTGCACTCTTCTGAATACATCACTGTTTTCAGGGGGATGAAAATGTATGTCCATTTTGGCCCATTTAGCAAATTAGCAAAAGCTTGGAATAATGGCCATGATACAAAAACACGAGATGACTAATCAGTTGAAATTTTTTTTGGCAAGGATGTCAAAAGGTATTAAACATTTTTTAGATATAAAAAATGTATTAAGCCTCTGGACTGCCAGTAAAGGGCAGTGCTAAGGCAAGTGAAAAAGAAAACACTTTAATGCTTATTGCAGAACAGAGGGTCTGAAAAGTCCGTATTTCTCCTAAGTTAATGAGATGAAGGAAACCCATGCTGAAGAAGAGAGAAATAAAGTATCAAAAGGATGTCACTTTTGGAGAAAATTTATTTGTTTGGATCCCTATTATTTTCTTCATTCTTGTCCTTCTCCCCTTTGTTACATCCTCCTCATTGGAGCTGGAGCTGAAGTGATATTGTGATTAGTCCAGAATATGGAGCAACTTCCATCTTCAATGCCTCTATGTGTTTATGCATGTGTGCCTGTGAGTATATTAATGCACTTGTACAATATTCCATCTGATGCTGACAAAATACCTCCAAAGGAAGGAGTGATGGTATTTCCTCCTTTTGTTCTTGAGGAGGGTAGGACACATTTTTCTGCACACAAATGCTCTCCTGTTCCTGATGCAATCACTTTCAAAATGTGCTGTCCCACCCAAATGAGAATTGCATCCTACTTTTCTCCTCTGGGGACTGGGAGCTTTAAATTTTAGGGCTTGTCTCTACAAGCACAGTCTTTACTTCCCTCTGGCCCCATGCAGGCAAAGAAATCAGACCATCTGGTCCTGCATCCATTGCACCACCCACAGTCAACTGTTTATCTTGAAAAACCAGGGTACCTCTTACAATTGGATGGAACCTCAAGATGTGTTGGAGGAAAAGTCTGTAACTTTAAAATGATGCATACTAAATAATAAAAACTTAACTCTGAAATTCAGAGTTGTTTTTGTAATGTCAGTCTGAAATATCTGTTATCTGTGAGCTTATGTCTCCAGGGACCACAGTGGTAGGTGCTGAGCCTGGGGCTCTTTCTGAGTCAGAAAGGCACAGGGCCAGGAAAAATGGCAGTTCCCAGCCCTTATTAATGAGTGCATGGGGAGATCTTTCTGTTTACAGGATCAAAGACCAGCTGACACTTGCTCTGGCACCGATGAGATTATAAATAAGGATCCTGCTTTTGTGAGTTCCTGAGCACCTTTAAATCTTATTGACCTTGGTGCAGAGGAAGAAGAAACTGTAAATATAACTCTCTGAAGATTCTCTGTGAAGCCCTTGCATTCATGTGGGACAGCAGTGACAAATGCAGGAATCTGAGTGTCCCCAAGACACCACGACCTGGGACTCTTACGATAAGACACCTTTTTCTCAAACCAGCATCAGTCTTTTTTAATACAAAGTTGCCTCTTTTTAAATGACCATTGGAAGAAATGACCTTGTGATATGGGTGAAGTTGTATTGAATACCTGAGATGATGGATGATGATATATTGCATCCTATTGCATAGTTCCTGAAGAGGCACAGTTTTTCTACAGGAAAGGTATTAGCTTGGATATTTGTTACCGTTTCCTTTTCATATTATAAAAGCAAAACATATGCAGATTGGATGTCCACGGTTCACATAAAAAGATGTACTTAGTTTTCTGTTATTCATTAGTTAAATGTTGTAGATATTATTTACAAAAAAGTTCCTTGTCCATAGCTGAACTTTATGCATTTTTCTACTTCCTCAACTTGTGGCAGAAAATGAAACAAAAGCCTTATCTGGGTTTTTACCAGTAGGGTAACATACACCCTTTGATAACTTGGTGTATTTTTGTCTTTAGTTTATTTAGTCTTCTATTTATTTTTGCAATTGATTGCCACTGATTATTAACATTTTAATTAGTAATAACCTGGTAAATTTTTTTAAATGCCCTGAAAACAGCAGGCAGAACAGAGAAGTACATAATGAGCCTTCAGTTTCCTCTTCTTTTGACATCTGCCTTCTGCAAATTAATGATTTGCATATAAATACCCTTTAACTGCAGCTGTAAGATTTTTTGTAATCTATTGAAGATTGAATGATTATGCATTTCATAAAAATGCTGTTCAACTTAATTTTTTAAAGAAAGAATATTTTAAAAAAAATTACGTGGGATTTTTGAAATTGTCACCCCTCTTTTTACCAGCAGCAGCTCAGCAGCTTTTTTACTCACCTGTCCTGTGATTCTTTTGCCTTTTTTCCCCCCTCTGTGCTTACTACCTGCCCCTTTCCCCTGCCTTTGGAGTGTCTCTATTGGCTCTGCTCTGCTCCTGAAGCCCTGCATGTGAAGTACTATTGCTGCATGGGAAAAAATTCTCTTCACCAGGGCAGCTTACCTGGAAAGTGGGGAGTAGTAGCACCCGAATTCCAAAGAAGGGAAATGCAAGCCCAGAGGTGGCATTTGGGAGCTGCACAAGAAGTCTAAAGCACTGTGTGGAAGAACTGACTGACATCTATAAGCACCAGTTAGATTTTGTGTCCCTTCATCTCTCCTCCCACCTTCTAAGAAAATGATCCAAGAAAAAGCAGCCATTATATAGGCAAAGTCTCTGGGAAATTTTGGTTGCATCAGGGTATTTGGAAAATTCTGGGGCAAGTGCCTTTGTGGTTAAGAGCCTGTAACTAAGTTTGCAGATTAAAAATAACATTCTTTCAGGTTCAGCTCCTAAACAGATCAAATGATCTTAATATCTGCCTTGTAAATGTTTATACTGACAAAAATCTGTAAAGTAAAGTTTGAATTGCAAATTCACCTGTATTAAATGTTGTCCTCCTGGAAAGACACTTAAATACACATTCATAAGCGGACCTTGTTTATAGTGCTGGAGTGTATAACTTGGAGGATATTCAAATGAAATTGTTTTGGAAGGCTTTTTGCTTCCCCAGTTTTCTGAGCAAAACTTGCAGCAAAACCATGCAGTCAAATACAAATGTTTGATGTTTTGGTGGGAACAGTTTATAATAGCTTTGTTCTGATGCACATTTATAGCAGCTTTGCACGGGTGTAACTCCTGGCTCAGCGTGAGCAACAACGCCAGTGAACACACTCAGTCCCTGGGGAGTTGAAATGGGGAGAAAAAAGTGATCATGGTGTATGTAATGGTGTATATATTTAATAAGGCATTTATGTAATACTTTGTGTGTTTATGCATACATCTGATTTATGTAGAGAGATCCTATAGCCATACAGGTGAAGAACTGTGCATTTATCTTGTGTGGAAGCTCACTTCTGGCAGCCTCAATGCAGGCTGAGATGAGCAGGAAGGCAGCAGGCTCAGGAGGGTTTTCCCTTCTCCCGGCAGCCTGGCGGGCTCAGGGCTCCATCCCTGGGGCAGGGTCTGGCTGTGCAGCCCTGCCATCCTGGCAGGACCCCATCCATCCATCATCCGTCCATCTGTCCATCCATCCATCCATCCATCCATCCATCCATCATCCGTCCATCCATCGTCCGTCCATCCATCGTCCGTCCATCCATCGTCCGTCCATCCATCCATCCATGCCCATGACCTACTCCCACTGACTCCTGCCTGCCCTCCTGCCTCGGGGCCAGCTGCCCCTGCCAGGCCCAGACTTGGAAAGAATCAAACCATTTTTCTGCCCTTGAGCCGAATCCATGCCAGCCAGTCTGAGGGAGCTCACCATGGCTGCTTTTCAAACATCTGTAATATTTGAATCCATGCATAATAGCTCATGTTACTCCAAAATCAGTCTTATTCCCCATTCCTTTTTCTCTCTTGGTCCTTCTAGGTTATTTTCCCATTCTCGCAGCACTCCCACCTACTCCATGCTGAATTAACGTTCTGTTTACCTTCTAGTCCAGATTGTTAACAGCATGACCCCGGTCCATGAAGTTCAGTGGCTTTTATTAGGTTTAAATCAGTCCTTTAATAGGTCTGCTCATTCCTGTTAAAGCCTGGCAGATTGACTTCATTTTTTTTTCTTATATCCAAAGAAGAAAAATCAGAAACACCCATTATCTCTAGCACAGTTGCATTTCAAGTCAAAACAGGTTGCTTTTATTTCTGGGATTTCCACTAGGTTTTTCTGTCATAACCCCTGGCTCAGGCAACAGTTCTTTTTTTTTAATTTTTTTTTTCTTTTTTGGAAAAGGTAAACAGACTATTTTCCCCCCTCTCCAAGACTTTTATACAGATCATAATTCCTTACAAACCTGCAAAATGTGAATGTCAGAGGACCTGGATTGTTCCCACTTACTGGAATGACGCTGCTAATCTCTTCCTGCATCTGATTTATATGTAAATAGAAAGGAGGTGGCTTGTAGGGAGGCCAAATAGGAATCCCTTCTGTTATAGGAAACCACAGCTGTGAGTCATTCCAAATGAAAAGCTTAGTAAAAACATCAACATCCCTAAAATATTTTTGAGAAAAAAAAAAATCCATGCAAGAGAAAATTACCCTGATGATTCTAAACCAAATGATGAAGAGGTTTCCTTTTTATTTTCTTTCTTTTTCCTGGATGTTCATTCCCTTTGCTTGAGGTAATAGCAGTGCTTTACTGCAGAAAGTGATTTTAAATTATCCTCAGAGCCAACTGTTTGAAGTTTAACAGCAGAGCAGAGATGAGTGAAGCTTTCATGTCCTGCACCCTCAGAGGATCACTGACATGAGCAAACACTGCAGAATGAAGGTGATAAGCAGAACAGGAGAATTACAGAGCAACCGTGAAGTTTGTAGCTTTATTCAGATGCCAACACTTACACAAAAAAGCCCAACTGCAATGCTCCGTGCCTTTTTACACTTCTGAGCTCTCTCCATAGGTAATCCTATTTGCAGTCTCAAGCTACACTTTTTCTTGGTTTCTCACCCCTATTTATCATTATATAAATATATATTTTTTCACCCCTTCTTTTTGATGTGGCTGCTGAGAGGGCCCAGCTGTTCTGGTGTTCCCTGCGAGGACAGCAGCAACTGTGGTTTTACCATTCTACCTCCCTCTGTTTTGCAGCTGACTGCTCCATATGCCTCCTTCCTCAGGTTTCTGTTTACTGGGCTTATTTTACTTGAGTTTTTGTTTGTTTGTTTGTTTGTCTCATTGGCCTGGAAGCTTTTCCATACACGAGGGGTTTAGGGGACAGCATTTCATCTGCAGTAAAGTATAGCCATTACACATTTCTTGTTAGTTTAGCAGTGTGGCCTGACCTTGAGCTATACACAGACTGCAGAGAAGACTGGAACTTCAGCTTAAAACCAAAACTGAAAAGTAGCAGGGGAATTCTCATCTACAAGGAAATGGGCAGCAGGCTCCATGAGGCTGTGCGGCTCGTGGCAGCAACTCCTTCCCCACGTAAGAGACAGAACATGAAATAAAGCCACCAAACATCTGCCTGGGATTTTAGTGCTCATATAGGTATTATGCACCTGTTTCCTAAATTTATATTAATTTCCTTCTGCCATTTTTTGGTATAGTTGCTTCTTATTATTCATATTTGACACTATATAAAATTGTCAACTTTTGTTCAATGCGATATGCAACCAGGAAAAATCTTATCTTTATAATGAATAAGAAGTGGCTCCTATAAATGCATAAATGTGTAAATTGCAGTTTTCCCGTTCCCTGCAGGGGATTTTGCATGTTATCCAGAAGGAGTGCAACACCTTCCAGTCCTTCAGCCAATGTCACCTGAGTTCCATACATTTGTGTAAGTAATCATCATTTGGAAACGGCATTAAAGCCAAGCAAAATCCCCAAATATATAATCCTTGTTTTGTTCCCAGGTTAATTATGTGTCATTCATCTGATAATTTATTTGGTTTATCTTATCTTAACCAGCAGATAACCTGAGTCAGTATTCCTCTGGCTGAGGAAAATAAGGGGTCAAATAAAAGACCGTAAATCTAACAAAAGTTTCCTGTGTTACTGCCACTGCCATTTAAATTTGTTCTAGGTACATTTACTGTTTAAACATCCTTCCTAATTTGATTATCAGCAAGATAAAATGTGGAGTTATTTACCTGCCTTTGTGTGCTGTATAGGTTTGTTTTGGCAACACTTCACAGAAGGCATATCTTTAAAAACATTAGTACTGTTGTACAGTATCTTAATGAACAAAGACTAGATAAATCTAGCAGGTTTTGTCTATTTTCCATCTGAATCACAGCTGTAAGAGGAGGCAAACTCGGGACCTTGGCCAAAATTTACTGTAGTCTGAAGTGGCCAGCAAGCAAGCCCTGAAGGTGAGGAATCCAGCCTCATGGTGACAATTAACATGCCCTTGCAAAACCCCGAGGTGTGGTTTGAAATTCTTGTACCCTTGTTGGAAACCTTCCTCTTTGCACTTCTCCTTCTTGAACAACAGATTTGTTAGTCTGATCTCAGTTTATTTTTCAGAAGTCCACTTTAGATGCAATCCTGTAAAATATTTGGGACTTCTACTACTCTAAATTGTTCAAAGAAGCCATGGAATGAAGTTTAGGTCCTTAGTTGGCTTATGTTGATGGCAATAGAGTTGCTTCAGGGACCAAATAAGTTTATGGCAGTTGACAATTTGATGGAGTAATGACTTCTTGGTTTGTATGCTGCTGCTCATGCCTGCTAAGAATTGAAATTTTTTTCTCTCTTTTGGTTTTTCTTTTTGTTTTGTTTGTTTGTTTTTTGGGATTTTTGGGATTTTTGACTTTTTTTTTCCCCTGTGAGATGAAAGATTACTTTAGAGTTCCAAGTAACAACCATTTGCCAGATGTTCTGTTTGTTAAATGTTCTTACCTGGATATTTGGACTATGTTCAGACTGTTCCTAAATCCTTTATTTGGCCATCATTTCTGCCTTGGTTTGGTACTCTCAGTAAGTGATCTGAAATGACCCTTTGTCACTTGTTCTGGGCTGAGCAGTAGCTGTGCCCCAAACAGAAGGAAGGGCAGCTGTGGGTCTCCTGCTCCAGATTTGCAGAGTGAGCATTCAGTGTCATCAGCCAGATCACCTGCACAGAAATGTGGTGTGAGAATGAAGAAATCTTGCCTGTCTTCAGATTGTCCTGTCTGTATTCCTGCAGTGGAAATTTCTCTCACAGGACAGAAATTTTTAATTGGATCTACTGTCCTGTAGAATGTATCAAATCAGCGCAGTCATGTATGAGACAGGACATCTAATAAATGCAGCTTTTTCTCATGCTGTGTGGTACATTATCTGATTCCAAACCCAACTGAAAGGGCTGATCATTTGTTCTCCTGAAGGCCAGTGACTTTAGAGGTGGAAAGACAATATGCATTAATTACTTTGGAAGACAGAGGAGGGACACAAAGATGATCCAAGGGCTGGAGCACCTCCCCTCTGAGGACAGACCAAAGGAGCTGGGGTTGTTCAGCCAGAAAAGGAGAAGGATTCAGGGACACCTCACGTGGCCTTCTAGTACCTGGAGGGGGCTTATAGGAAGGAGGGAAAAAGACTTTTTATATGGGCAGAAGGTGACAGGGCAAGGGACACTGGTTTTAAACTGAAATAAGGCAGGTTTAGGTTAGATATAAGGAAGAATTTCTTTACTCAGAGGGTGGTGAGACAGAAACAGGTTGACCAGAGACGCTGTGGATGCCCCATCCCTGGAAGTGTCCAAGGCCAGTTTGGATGGGACCCTGAGCTATCTGAACTAGTAAATGGCATCCCTGCCCATGGCAGCTGGTTTGGAACCCAGTTATCTTTAATGCCCTTCCCAACCCAAAACATTCTGTAATTCTATGATTCTTACTTGTTTTTAATTATTCTTTTAAATTATTCTTTTTAATTTCTGGAAATCCTTCTTTCCGCTAGTGTCCCCAAGAAAAAAGTGAAAAAGGATCTAAAAAATCAATTTATTTTGTTGCCAAAAATTGTCAATATTTCCATTAATTTTCAATTTACACTAACATTTCAAGTCTCAAAAAGGTGAACTTCCTTCTTCCCTTCTGTTGTTTAAGAGAGTTTGCTGATTCCCAGCTTTCCAACACAGATCCAAACATTTCCACTTTTTCCTCCCCATCTGCAGTAAATATGTTAGTTTAAGCATCTCTTCATGAGATGCTGGTAAAAAATCTGTTGAGCCTGGTAAGATTGATAGAAAATTAGGTAGGTAAAACCTGTGTTAGGACAAAAAGAGCTAGGAGCCTCCTCCTGGAGAGAAGTCTTCCTACACTTGCCCTACCAGCCCAGACACATGAATGAGATCTTTGCAAGTTCTCTGGCTGGATTCCTCCTGGTGCCCCAGGCTGGGTGACACAGTTTGCAAGGCTCCTCTCTGTTGCTCTCATATTTTAAATTGCAGGCACTCCAGCCTGACCCCAAATGCAGCAGAACTATTCTGTCAGGAGTAAAGCAATGGTCCCAAAAATGCCACACAGAAGCAGCTGCAACAACATCGGTGGTGGTGTCCCAGAAGGGAAGGACCAGTTTTCAGCAGGAGGTGAGTCATGTGAGCTTTTTGCTTCAAAGTACTTGTTTGACAATATTGCCCACAGATTCTGCTGCGGCATTTACTTTCTTCCTACTTCACAGCAAAATGTTCCCTAAACTCGTTGGGATTTTAATTAATGGGTTTGCCTTATGAAAGTAGAATAAATAAGCTGTTGCAACTGTTTGTTCCAGTAAGATATTACTTTCCAGATGGGAGGCTCTCTGTTTAGTCCATTGCTTCAGAATCTTTCTTCTGGTAGAGAGATACTATGAGTAAATTAAAGAAAGTTTTAACTTTCTTTCCTTAGCATCAGTGACCAGGAAAATCATTTAAAAAGGAGACTTCACAAAATTCCACTGCAAAAACAGCAATAGCAGCTCACTCTTCCAGTGCCCCTGCAGAGCCCATGCGGAACACAGCTGCTGCACATCTCCAGCTGCTGCCCTCTCTACCACAGCAGATTTTTGGGTTTTCTCTTGACCAACTTCCTGGAAAGGTCCTCGCAGGTATTTTTGTCATCAATGAACATAAATTTTAAAGGAATCAGCAGAAGTAGTATCAGAAAAATTATTTGAAGCAGAGAAGGGAAAAATCTCTCGGCTGAAGAATGGCTTTATCAGAAAGGGCTATATAGTCATGCATAGCAACTGCTGAAAAAAATAGAAAATATTATTTCATTATACAGCAGTATAAGCCAGAAGTTTTTCTGGCAGAGTCAGTGTCCCAGATTCAATAGCAGAATGCTAGTGGTTAACATTACTGGGAAGCAGACTAAAGTAAAACACATAAACTCTACAGAGAATCTTAATACACTGAGTGCTGATCACACATTACATCTTAATATTTTGACTTATTGCCATTTTTAGCATTGACTGCTGTAAAACTATAATTTTCTCACAAAAGAAATTAAATAACCCTATTATATATGGCTGTTTGCTCTCAAAATGTCTGCCAAATGAGGAGGAGGAAATATTGCATTTCATTTTAAGTTGAATAAGTGAATTTTAAAAAGTTAAGATAATGGATGAGAATTTTCTGAATGTGGATTGAATATATCAGTATTATTTGGTCTAGTAATGAGTAAGGGCAGAATTAAGTGCATTTCATAACTTGTGTGTGTATCTGTGTCTATGTGTATCCATGAACACAGATCCTCTGTTGCAATTTTGAGAAATACGTGGAATTCCTTCCTGCTTTAAAATTAGTGATGTCTGTGACACATTTATTTTCTAAGTACAGTATTACTCAAGGGTAATATTTTGCTTTTGCTAAATGTGTGTGCACTTGCTTGCAACACAATCCCTGTTGTTAGTAGTGGCTGGAGGCTTCATCTGTAGGAGCAGCATGCTTGGATACCACTCTTCACTTAAACCACTTTCTTGTAAACACTCCAATGGCAGCAGAAGGGGTTTGATGATTTCTTTTCCCTTAAGGAGCTCAGAATTACTGGTTTTTCACTTGCTTTTAGTTATATTAAAAAAAAAAAAAGTTGTGGAAGGCTCCAAGCAGTATTATCAGTAATAGCAACATCCATCTAGCTCAAAGCACAGGAGCTTACATGCCTTGCTCAGAAAATCATAGAATCATACACACATGGAATCAAGGAATCATGGAATGGCTTGCATTGAAAGGGACCTTGCAGATCATCTAGTTCCCCTCTGCCATGGGCAGGGACACCTTCCACTAGAGGAGGTTGCTCAGAGCCCCATCGAGCCGGGCCATGAACATTGCCGGGATGGGTCATCCAAAACTTCTCTGGGTAAATTATTCCAGTGTCTCACCGTCCTCTAAATAAGAATTTATTCTCCATATCTAATCTAAACCTCCCCTCTTTCAGATTTAAGCCATTCTCCCCTGTCCTATCCCTACATGCATTTGCAGAAAGTCCCTCTCCAGCTCTCTTGCAGGATCCATTTAGGACTGACAGTCTACTCTGAGGTCTCACTGAAGCCTTCTCCGCTCGAGGATGAGCAGCTCCAACTCTCTCAGCCTGTCTTCATCGGAGAGGAGCTCCTATCCTAGAGACATTTGATCATCTTTGTGTCCCTCCTCTGACTGGTACCAACAGACCCATGTTCTTGATGTGTTGAGGACCCCAGGGCTGGATGCAGTATTGCAGGTGAAAGATCTGTAGCTCTTTCTAACATATTTTTGCATTTAAAGTTCACAGAAAGTTTTATGCATTATTTTGGTTTCCTAGCACTGTTAATTAATCTGAAATGCTTCTCCTGGGACTGTCCCTAGCTGTCTGGGTGGGTGAGAGTGGTCCTGGCACAGGAAAGATGCAGTTGAGATAAGCAGACTGGGAGGGTTTGGAGAAAGCCTTTGCAAGATGACTGAGCTCTGGCAGCAGGCTGCCTCTCCAGGCTGCTTGCCCAGTTTTCCAGGGTGCTACAGGGGCGGCTAGGGACTAAAAGCACATTCAGGTTTTGCTTTAACTCCCTTTATCAGCATGGGCAAAAATATGGCACTGGTTTAGTGATAGCAGTGAGTAAAGGAATACAGCACTCCAACTGAAGCTCTCATTTCTATGGGATGCACTACAAATCATGAGTAATCCTTGGACTGTGAATTCCTTGTGAATGAATAAAAAGCCTTCCTTTGCTATCCAAGCTTCATGTCAGTCTGGGGCTTCAAGACCATTAGTTGCAAAATGAATTGCAAGTGAATGGAAGGTTTCATTGGGCTTCATTTTCTTGCAAAACCCACAAGAAACCTTACCCAGTTTTGTTAATGAACTGGAAGATAAAAGAAAAATTAGGAGGCTTTATCTTAGTTTTAATAACAAAAATCACTCAGTCATTTGAGCCAGTTCTACTGATATGCTCTACAAGAATCAGCATGTGTCACTGTATGGAGCAAAAAGATGGAGCAGATTTTCCAGTTTCCTTCTCAATACTGACGAAGCATGAAAAAAATTGGTGCCAGACTGCAGATGGTGTGGAGCCTTATGTGTTGGTTTTGTGTGCATTTCCATACAGCACACTGCATGTACCAAGCACAACGAAGCAGCCAAGGGAATGCTACTATATATCTTAAGCTGACCATCTTTAAACCTGCATTTCTGAAAAAATATACCACAAAGAGAGGCAGAACATACAACAGATGCTCTTGAATACTGTATTGTATTTTCATCAAATCACCCAAATTGTGGATTATAGGCAAATGTGTTTACTAAATTAAGGAATTCCTTCTAATCTGGAAAATATAATAGATAATTTTCTAGTTTACTCTCCCTTTATTTCAATACTTCTTTCCTCCTAAGCAGGAAATGGGAACTCAAGTGGGCTACAGCCAGTGTTTTCAGCATACCCTGGTTTCACCTGAGCTGGGGGCACTGATGTGGCCATGCTGCCATGCACTGCTGATGTGGCCAGACACATGCCACCCCTCTAAAGCCCCACACTGTTTGTTCAGCACCACTTTCCACAGTCCTCTTTACAGGTCTTAAAGATGTTTTCCAACCCAAATAATTCTTTGATTCTACAAATATGAATTGCTGTTGGAATTCTGTCACTGCTTCTGAAGGGAAAAGGTAGGAGAATAAAGCAAGACTATGCGAGGGAACATTTTGCCAGCTTATAAAGGATGAGCTATCTGACAACTGGTTTATAGGCTGCCTAAACTGTCCTAGTTTACTGTTCCTCAGTTTCAATCAGTTTGAAGTGTTTGCACAGTGCAGATCAGATTGAGCCATTAGGCTTGGATCCCAGTCTGGAATATTTTACGAAGAAGATACTGGTGGACTTTTAAAATCCTATCTCTTGGAAAGCCTTCAACAAGAGAAAGATTCTGTTCTACATTTTTTACATTTAGATCATATCTGGTGTTGGAAAGAGCCAATTTTAAAGAACCACTTGGTTTGCACACATGACACTTCATCAGTCATATCCCTCACTCTCACAGTTTGCCTTCTAAAGGCTCTTTGCATATCTATCTCCCATGGGTCTCTCACATTCCCAAACAGACCACTCAAAAAGGGAAGAGGAAGAAGAGCATCCAAGAACAAGCAATGCTAAAGGTCACTGCTTTTCCAGGCCTTGATTCAGAAAATTGTAATTTAGAAATATTTCAGATTCTCCCATTTGAACTTTCTGAAGGAAACTTCAAGGAAATAAGATTTGGCACTGATAGGAACATCAGGCTGGCGGGCTGACATACGGACTTCCCACCCAGTTTCTCATGAGCCTTCTCAGATGTCATGGGACCTGGTGGCAAGGGGATCAGTAAAACAGCTGCTGAGGGGCTGGGAAGGGCTGCTAACAATTCTCTGCTTAGTGACAAAGATGAGAATTTATGATTCCTTATTCTCAAGAGATATCATTTATATCTTGGGAAGATCTGGAAGAGTGGACCAGATATGATCTTTGTGAAAAGTAATTTTTTTTATATGGTGATGCCCTCAGATGGCTGGCAACTGAGAATTTCCCCTCTGACTGTCACCACAAGGCCAAAGGCCAACCAGCTTTGGATTTTGGTCAAGGGAATGAGGAGATCCTCTCTTTTACCAGGTCATCTTGGCTTTGTTTTCAGGCCACACTTCTACAGCAGCTCACTGAGAGCAACAGTAACTGTATGGAATAAATGTGGTTAGTCCATAGTCCAGATTCTCTAACAACCACAGACAGCAAGACTTGTCTGACTCTCATTAACAACATGTTACACTTACCTTGACTGATGCAGCCTTTCTGGAAAAGCACAATGTTCTTACAGATCTTTCACTGTGGATGAATGAATATCATCAGGGACTTGGACAGGGTAACTACTTTCACACACATACTTGCAGTTGCATTCACATGAAACAGCCTTGTCTATAAAATTATAAGCCCCTAGACTGAAAATGAAGAATATGGTACTGTGAAGTCTGCCAAGCACCCTTTCAGTTGCTTTCTTGTTCGTTTTGGTTGAATGTTATTTTTGTGTACACAGATACATTGGAGAGTGTACTCTGAATTCTGTGCTTCTCCTGAGGCCTTTGCTCTGTGAGCAGTATGATGGTTTGGGATCTCAAATGAGCTAAAAGAATGCATTTGATTTTCTTCTCATCATTACTAATCACTCATAATCATTCATCACTATTAGAAAGAAACTTCTTTAGGGTGCTAGACCTGGGATCTCAAAACCTGAAGTTTTGGTGGCCTTGGTACTTCTGTTCAGACCTGTGGGACTGTTGTGTTTATAAGTCCACAAAGACTCCAACATCAGCCTCTTCCTCCTGCTGTACAGCGTGTGCTCCCAGTGTCTCCCCAGTCACTGAGGGTTTACTGTCACAGAATTTCTAACAAACACGAGGAGGACATGAATGCAGCAGCTTTGCCTCTGAAACACCGGCAGAATTGGGCAAACAGGTGCTGGGATCCCCTTGTGCCGTGCCTGTGGGAGCAGGGAGATCCAGGCGGGTGGGGAAGGAGCCATTCCCAGGGGACACAGGAGGGACAGAGACACCCGAGCCACTCCTGCGGATTATTGGAGATGAATATCAGGGAAAGCGGCATGATCAAGGCCTGAGGTCTTGCTTCTCGTGGCAGAAGCAGAACACTGGCATCAGCTGAGGGTGCAGAGCAGGACAGTGGGCAAGTGCCCAGACCTAAAGCGAGGAGGAAGCTTCTCCCAGAGCTGCTGCATCTGCTGCAGGTTGATGGAAGACCAGTGAGGGACTCCAGGAAAAGTGTGCAGAGTTTTGTTATAAAAGCTCTCTGAAAAGGGTAGGGATTTACCCTGGTATAAAGCTGAGCAGTTGAATTTTTATGGATAAAATGTGTCTGATTTGGAGCTGCAAGTTTTCCATGCAAAGCCAATAATGTCCACCTTAGAAATCCTGGAGCTGCAGTGTGTGTGGCAGGTTTTATAGCCTGTGAGATATGGAAATTAATTACAAACAGGATTTGCAATTCTTTTGGGGTGGGGAGGCAGCCTTGTGTCAACATTTTGACTTGCAAATATTATAAAATGTCTCACACCACAAAAGAACTAAATCTGATTTTTCCAGGCATATAATGACTTGTACTGATTAAAGAACACTGCTCATATCTGGGTCCAATAAAAGTAAGTGAACAAAGCAAATAGACATGCAAATAAAAAAGAGATCTGATATGGCATGGTGTAAAGTTTAATCCAAATAAGGCTATGAATGGGTTCTCCACAGCGCTTCATTGACAATAAAAAATGTATTTAAGGCAGTAAATGTACAACAGCTGGCAAATATCATGTGCCAAGTCTTATTTTAGATTAGTAAGAGAAAACTGAGACTTATTAAACTTATGCAGTGATTCCCAGGATAGCCAGTTGGATTTTTAGAACTTCTTTCTGGTGCTACTAAATTAGTACCCTACTTAGGGAACCTGTGGCCTTGAAAATGGAAGAATACACAGAAATTTTTGGATTGGTGAAAACAAAGCAAAAATAAACCTGGGAAAGGCAAATAGCCCATCTCAGCCTCAGTTCACTTCAAATGACTGAGAAGCAGGCAGGAAGGCAATTCATTATATAGCTCATCATCCTTGCACAGACAGGAGAGTGTGACAGTCAGTTTAATAGCCTCAGAAATGATTTAATAAAATTTCTGCTTTTAAGTGCTATTTATCATCTGCTTGCAATGGCATGCATTTTAGAAAAATTATAGGTTTTTAAATCTATGTAAATGCTATAGTACATATTTCTAGTTTTAATTAAAAAAACAGGTGAAAATAAACCATGCTGAGATAACAAAAATTTTTTCTTTTTGTTTGTTTGCCTTTTTCACTAATAGAAATATTAAAACAATTCAAGTTACAACTGTACCCTCAGTCACTACCAGTTAAATGGAAATTTTTTTTTAAAGTTAATTTAATTTTTTGCTGAGATGAGCAGTGTAGCTCAGCCTGCAGAGTGACCAAAGGGATGGACCACAGGGTCACAGAATCACAGACTATTCTGAGACAGACAGAACAAGAGGACACAGTCTCAAGTTGCGCTAAAGGAGATACAGGCTAGAATTAAGGAGGAAGTTTTTTACAGAAAGAGTGGTCAAATACTGGAATCATCTACCCAGGGAGGTGGTGGAGTCACCATCCCTCGAAGAGTTTAATAAAAGACTGGATGTGGCACTTGGTGCCATGACCTAGTTGAGGTGTTAGAACATGGGTTGGACTTGATGATCTTAAAGGTCTCTTCCAACCTAGAATTTCTGTGATTCTGTGATTCTGTGAGTTGAGAGAGACCCACAAGGATCATTGAGTCCAACTCCTGACCTTGCACAGGACAGTCCCAAGAGTCACACCACAAGGCTGATGATGATGTGATGATAATGCCAAGTGTGTCAAGCAATGGAGAAGTCCCTGTAAGATTTGTGATCGGGTTTGGTTGTGTACAACCTCACTGAAGTCCAAATGAAGGTGCTGCATGTAGAGGTAAGGAAGTTCCTGGCTTTTCCATGCAATAATTGTCATGTGTCCTGCGGCTGAGGGAAGCTCATTAGGTGAAATCTCCAGTGTGCTGCATCTGCAGGTTCAGAGCAGTCAGGCTGTGTGCTCACTCAGGTCGGTTTTGCTCGACATGATGTGCAGAGCTGGTGGCCCAGGAGCTCCTTTGGTCCCTTTGGTGGCTGGTGCTGCCTGGGACACTTTCCTGTTCCATGCCTGGATTCTGCTCTGGGGTCTGACCTTCCCCTTGAGGGGTATCTTGTCTTGCTTCTGGTTTTTGTACGGGTTTATCCCTCTAAAATTTATGGTTGTGCTCTGCAACCGTGCTTTAATTTTGCAATAAGTAAACAGCAATGCTGGAAAATTTTCCTGGAGCAACACTGACCTTGAAATTGTCCATCTCTTAACCTGGCAGAGTTGGATTTTACCCACCTCCTTTCTGCATGAATATGCCTTGCAATTCAAAGGGTTTTTAGACAGCAATATATCATTATAAAGTCTGGGTATGTTTGGTTTTCTTTCCAATCTGAATGCACGGATATGTGCACAGTAGTGAATTGAGGCCCTAAGGTATTTTAAAAGTGCTTGTAGCAAGGACTATGTGTTTTCAGATATAAATACAAACACATGACATGAACATTATTTTATTTTATTTTTGTTATTTATTTCTTTTTTTTTCAGCTTTACAAAGCAATAAACTCCTAACTGTAGAAATGTGGGCAGGAAATATAAAAATAAGATTCAATCTGAAGAGGGGGCTGAAACAACAGATGAAAAAATAATTCAAAACATATATATTCAAGAAGAAAAATAAAAGATAATTGAAAAGCAGTAATATAGAAGAGACCTAAGGGTAGCATCAGACAGGAAATTACAAAGCCACTTCCAATGCAATGTAATCATTACTTACATGAAATAATAATAATAATATTTTATCTATCTGACTGCAGATCTCAAAATGATTCATGGGTTGCGATCATTTTTTCCCATCACTGTGAAATGTTTGTCTTCAAGGTTCTTTTTCTTATGTTTCATATTTTTGCTCCCCTTAAAATGCATGTGATCATTTGTAATTATATTTTTCTGCTCGTGTTTCTGCTGCAGGATGGTGGGAGCCATGGCAGCACTGCCAGTGCTGCTGGAGGGGTGACAGCAGTGACTGAGATTTATTGAAGCCGTGTTGGTGTGTTTGGAGGAGCTGCTGGTGGGAATCACCCTTCCAGGGACTTCCCAGTTTCCTTTTAAAGCTGCCTCAGTTTTGCAGGGAGCATTTAGCTGGAGCTTTCCCTGAAGCTCAGTGTCCTGTTCCTGCCCACAGCTGTTCAGGGAGCCCTGAGGGACAGGGGGTTTTCATTGGTAGGGATTTTCAAGCAAATACTGGGCTGGCTTGGAGAGAAAATGGCTTGTGCCAGAACATTATGGGTTTACACTTGATAAACACACAAGCTTTGAGCAATTTTATAGCACCAGGGTGATCCATTAATAGAACTTATTAATTAAAATCTTAACAAAGGACACATTATTATTATGGATTAAAAAAAAAACACTCCAGTTTGTCTTTTTTGGGGGTGATGAGCTCTTGCTGGGTGTGCTTATTCTTAATTTAATAATTATAGAGCTCTGTTTGGCTATGTGGATATCTAAATCAACCATTCAGAAAATAGCACCAGGGTTAGAGGAATAGTTACTACAGCTATTCTCTGCTACTTCCTAGGATTTCAGTTAAGGTATAATAACACTTTTAAATGCACTTTCATTTTCTACAGCCACACTTTCATTTTCTACAGCCATTCATTTTATCCATAATATTAAAATAATATCCTGTTATCCTTCTCATCAGCACTCTATGATTTTATCAACTGGCCTGATTTAGCTTAAATGCATGAAAATGTATTGTAGAGCCCACACAGAAAAAAACCTACTCACTTTCTCATGTGTTTTTTTTTCCTAGGATTCTTTGTAGGCAGAGAAGAACAAGACAGAAAATATGACTCTTGTGGAAACACACAATGTTCAAAGACAACAGCTGCATGCACACTGCTGCAATGTACAGTAGAAGTTAGATTTGACACTGTCAAATGGTTTATTCTGAGGAAAATGATTGTTCTGTGTATCCATAAAAAATGTAAGGAGAAAGATTTCCAAATACATTTATGAGTATCTCATCATTCCTCCGCTGGCGTGTCCCCCTGTGTGTACCTACGCGCTGCTTCCCGTTTATATGATGGGGATTTTCCAGAGGGAGGAATTCACCACTGAAGTATTTGGATCCTGCAACTGCAGGTACAGCTTTGGATTTAGAAGCTGGAGCAAGCCCAGATGCTTCCAGCTGTCGTCAATTCCTGCTCCCTGAATTGCTTTGGATGCCTACTTCAGCTCCTGCAGTTAACACATTGCCCTCCTTGCCATTTAGCAAAGGAAAAGGGCACAATCTTGACACTCCTCTGCTGGGCTTGCTTTGGAAGATACAAAGGGTAGGAAAAGTTCTGTCTTGCATGTTTAAATAATAAGGCCTATAAAGCTTTTGGCGGCCTTATATAGAAAAAAAAGTGTTTTCTGGAGTGCTGGAAGTGCACAAAATAGCTATGGAGACAGACTGGACTCTGAAATGGGTGGCCTTTTCTTCTGGAGGTCTTCCAGTGATCTGTCTACTTCCTTTCTAATCCCCTGTAAATTTGTAGCTGCAGTAGCATTTTCATAGCTCAGGAAGGCATTTTCCTGTTCATCCTCTCCCTCACTGGTGACTGTAGAACAATTATCAAATCTCCTCCAGTATTCTCTGTTCTCAAGCTGAATTGTACTTGTCTGTTTAACTGTCTTTATTCCTGATACAGGAGATATTCCCTATGGCTAGGATCATACATGTAGCATTTCTTTGCTTGTTTTCCATTCTCCTATACCTTTTTAAGATTGGGAAACCAGAAGTGTCCACACCATTCAAGAAGTGGGCACTGTAAGATTTTATACCAGGGACATAGAGAGAACTATGATCACCTGAGTACCTGCTCATGGAGCAATCTGGCAGGTGCAGGAAGGTGTTTAACCCACCTTCTTCTCACTGTGCCCTTTTATGTCAGGGTCACTGCTGCAGATCCTGCTCTATGTTACGCTCCACACTACAACCTAAAAAAAGAAAAGCATCCCTCATATAAAGAAAGAAGCATCGTGAGGGAAAACACTGTCTTTGAGAAAATTATTTGAAACCTGAGTTTGTGTGGTCAGATAATTTCTAAATTTTCTAAACCACCCACAAAACCACTCACTTCTAACTCTCCTGTGGAAAATAAGTGCTGAAACAAAATGAATTAAGAAAGTGAACTTGACAGTGTCATATTTTATGCCTTTATGTTTTCAAGTGTGCATTTTTCTGTTGACCACAAACTATTCAGTAATAAATCACACATTGTGATCTTAGTTGTCTTTTCCTGTAAGTTAACCTCTTTCAAGAAAGAGGCCCATTGGGCCTGCCTATTTGTTTTATTTTGGTGTTGTTGGGTGGGGGTTTTTTTGTTGTAGTTTTTGTTTGCCAGCTTTTTTATAAATCTGTAGTGTAGTTTACAGTGTGATTGTACACTATAACATCACATCTGTCCATGTTAGGAGCCTACCTTTCCCCAAATGGAGGAAATAGAGGCCTGTCATGAAAGCTTTTAGCTGTCTTTCCATATAAAAATCAAGTGCAGTTAACCACAGCAGAGAATCTAAGGCTGTGTGGATGTTAACGTGCTTAAACAATTTTCTGTCATCCAAAGCTACTTACTATGTCTTTCCTCCTATGGTTGCCCATGAAAACTGGATCCAGCTTACATGTCTTCCCATAATCCCTGAAATTTAGAGATATTTATTATATGTTTTATTATCTCAACTTTTATGGCCAGCAACAATCCAGACAAAATGATTCATTCAAACACCCAATCCTGTGATAAAATGCTGGATTCTACTGAAGATTGTGTCCCTCAAGGCTATAAGGTTTCCCAAGATTGCAAAACAAAGGTGCTGTTTCTGCTCCAGTTCCCTTGTGACTTTGGATGTACTCATAAGAATTCCCAACCCTTTTTTGCTCATTTTCCTATAGAACAAAAAACTAAGATTAATATATTTAAGGCGGTTGCAAGTGGCATTTTGATGGTAGAAAAGCTTTTACCTTTTTATCAGTCTAGCAGGCCTTGCCTCTTCTCTTATCACAACTGTAAATACAAGCAAAATAATGCCAGTGTTAATAATACCTGTCTTTATTAAACTCAGCTTGAAATGGCATGGTTCCCTATTAATGTTATATAAACACCTGAGTTAATGGAATACCAGCGAGCAGTGCAAAGTGAAACACTTGGAAGCTTGGAGCAGTTTCAGGGAAGTTCTAACATGGACCTGAGATGTGGAAGATGAAAAGCAGATTTTGCATTCTCCTACTCAGCTGCCTGAACTCTGCCTAAACTCTGGATGCCCAAACACCACTGACTGCTGATATTTTTACTGCAAGGTTCCCCAGGGGCTTTCTGTGCAAATGCAAAACGTCTTGGCATCTGTCTCAGGACTGAGTAATTAGTAATTATGTATAGAGAAATACTAATGGTATTTCTCTGCTGAGTACTCCCAGGGGCCATCTTTACAGCCAATCCATGTTATGTGGGATGGGAGAAGGCAGGGTGCATTTTACCTTTCTTCTTTAAACTGTGTTACTGCACAGAGGGGTGGGGGTGAGGAAGCACTAGGGATCTGTGCAACACAGCGTGTGAGAAGCCATAAGGACCAGAAATGAGGTTTTCCCTATTTCCTGCGCTCTGGATGAGTCATCTTGCTGACAGCTCATTTCCGTCTTTCCTCCTTTCTTTTCCCATGCCTGCTGAACTACAGCTCTCCTTCTCACATAATTATTTATTACTGCTCTTTCATTATCAGCTCTCTATCATCAGCTCACTGCTTCTACCCTGCCTTCAGATCCAAGCATTTGAGCAGTGGGATTGTAACACGCACACAGCTTCCACATCCAGACCTATGAGGGCAGATCCTTTTGGCTACACTTGCACTGAGCACCTTGAAAGGGTGAAGAGCCAATGAAGAAACTGCAGAGTAAGTCCCAGTAAAACTCTATGGACTCATGGGAAATGGAATTTGTAACACAGTGTACTAGTGATTTTCTAAGGGACTTCAAAAAGTACATCCTACCTCTTACCTTTCTGCTAAATTCAAGTTCCTCCTTCCTACTGAGCAAGCAGAAGAATTTCTCAATACAAATACCTTAAAAAATTCTTTGACATAGGGAGAACATGTATTTTCCCTTGACCTTATCCTGGACAACAGCCACAGCTGGGATTTTGAAGATTGCATGTGGAAAATTAAAAAGGAATCAAATTCCCTACTGACTTTAAAGTGCACAGTAACTGCATCTGCTGAAGCTATTGGCAAAACTGGCCTTTCATATCTTCCTCAAAAACATTTCAAAATGATAACACTTTTTAATATAATTCTCAGTATGGTTAATGAAAATGACTTCTTGAATCTCGTTGATTTAAGAAGTGCTTGTCACATAGCACTGACTGTTACGAGTTTTTCTGTAATGGTGTGTAGCAACCTAAACAAAGCACTTTAGCACAAAATATGTTCCAGACTCTCCCTATTGCTCACTTCTGAGTTTCAATCCCTTGAATCATCTCACACGGTATCAGGATGCATTTTTTGCAATCTTCATAACTTTGCCTACTGCTTTAACAGTACAGTACAGTAGAGTTCAAGCTGTGTGGAATTCAGGAATAGGTGGTAGGACAAGATGACCCATCAGAGGTTTGTGCTGAGATTAGAAAACCTGAGATTTTGCAATGAATTTCTGTACAAAACTGTAAATACACAATTATAATTCAGCTGAAAATGCTGAAGTTTTAAAAAAGTAGTTAAAAGGACAAATGATGAAGTTTTAAAAAAGTAGTTAAAAGGACATCTTAAAATCTCATGTGTATTTTTAATTAGTAACACTTAAAAAATCAGCAAAGAATAGTTGATTTTGAGAGAGGCTAAGGTGAACAGGGAGTGTATTGCTGTTCTCTCAGGCAGTGTGAAGGTCTTTGATGAATAGGTTTTGTTCCTTGCATGCCTCACTCAGCTGCTTTCCTGGTCTGGCATAAGTTAGCAGAAGTGGAGCTGCGTGCTTTGCTTCCTTTCCAAACATCTGCCCTCGAGGATGTTTTTGTTTGTGCCTGCCCCAGGAACGCGGGAGCTTCCAGCGCCGTCCCGTCCCCGATCCGAGCTGCTGTGGAGCAGCCATCTCCTCCCTGCCTCCCCTCCTGCTCTCAGCGTTGGGGACCTGACAGCCCCAGTGGTGGCCCTGGCTGGGAGCATCTCAGGGCTGTGTTTTCCTCTGGCCAGGCAGCAGGATCTGGCTTTGACTCAGACGGGAGGAGGCTGAATGGCAGAGCCTGTCCCTGCATGGCATGGAGGTGCTGGCCCTGGCACAGTCAGCACAGCAGAGGTGTGCTGGCACTTGGATGAGATGTTTCTTGCTCCTGGTGAGGGCTTGCACCAGCACGGCCTGTGAAGCAAGGTGTCCCAGCCCTGCAGGGAGTCACAGAATAAATTCATTCCTCCGGGGTACTGGCACAGCCTGGCCCAGTGTGCCGGCCCTGTGCTGTACCAGGGAGCCAACAGACATTTTGCAATATCTGCTCTCAGTCCCAAACATGGCAACACATCTTGGATACTGCAATCCAACAGCACTCAGCAAGCTGTGTCCTTGTCTGGCCAAGTCTTTCCCTAAACAAGCTGGCTTTTTGAAAATATTTGGGTAAACTTCTGCTATGGAGTTGGGCTTCAATGGTGTCAGCTTTGTTTAAATGTAAGAATGTTATAAAGAGAACATTGAAGAGCAATGCAGGGCAGAGCTCTGGTGGCCAAGGGGTGTGAGGTCCATACCAGGCACACTGATGGGAGGGAAACACAGTGGTGCTGCTGCTCTCTGCCTGTCCCCGCACAACTGCCGATACTTTGCTGTGTTTCCTTTCTGTTTGTTATTCTGCTTCCCCTCCAAACTTTTTGCATCATCCTGGCTGCTTTCCTGAGCTGAGGCTCAGCACCTCGTTTGCTCTCTGGAGTTTCCCTGTGCCCTGGTGCACAGGCACTGAGCTGTGTTGCCATGGGAAGGGGCTGTTTGTTACCTGTTGCACCAGGCTCCCAAGCTGGGGTGGACAGGTCCCGGTTAAGTCAACACGCTGCTGGAAAAGTGCATGAACTTTTGTGATATACACACTGGGGGGGGGGAAGAAGGCGGATTTTGGCATCTTTGAATGCACTTGAACTGGGCAGTGCCCATACCACAGCTCTGACTAATCCATTTGGCATGGCCAGGATCCCCAGGGCTGGGTTCTCCTTGGAGGTAAGGCACAGCACTCTTGAAACAAAAGTACCTTGGAGGTACTGTAGAGGGTGGTTCCAAATGGCAAAGGGCAAGCACCTGAGCACAGCCTTTGTTCACCCCGTGGTTTTCAGGGTGTTGAGGAAAGCCCAGGTGGAGCCTGGCAATGCTCCCTGCCTCAGCCACTGCAGCCGAGGGGGGAGCGCAGGAGGAGAGAGATGTTGGGTGCAAAAGTTCTGATCATGCTGAAATTTTACCATGGAAATTGGTTTTGTGCAACTAATAAGAACAGGAAATACTTCTTGTTTTCTCTCAGGAGGGGAACATTAAGTAATGGCTTTATCTTAATTTGTCAGGCTTTGCCCTAGGGACCAAAATTAAATGGCTGGAAGCCAGCGGAGACTTGAGAACTGAAGCATTAACACTCCGATAAATAAGAAAGAATTCATTTTAATTAGTTTTCCAGCTGAAAAATAATGAAGCTCTACATGCCAAAAAGCTGTAATGGAGTAATGGAAAGGCCTGTGCTTATACAATGGAGCCTGATTGCAATCTCAGGGCTCCATTTGTATTCATTTGTAGCCTGAAACAAAGGAAGGTGTTTGGATTCTCTCTCTTTATATAAAGCCTCTGCTCCGGCACTCTGGGCTGGTCTTCAACCAGGCTTCCCACAGTCCTATTGCCAAATCTACAAAATTTTCCTGGCTGACATTCAGGAAAGTACTGCTCGGGCTGTAGGATGGAAAGTTAAAAGACTTTGCCTGGTTACTCTGAAACACACAAACAGTGCTTGACGTATGGCGCTGATTCATCCTGCACAGGCTGTCCCTGCTCTGTCCCAGGGGATGCAGCATTGTAAAGCTGTATCTCACTCACTGGTGTCAGAATCTAGTGAGAGGAGTCATCCTAAACACTTGTAGGGATGCTTTCCCTTGGAGGATTAACAGCATGTAGCTGGACTGCAGCACTCCTCAGATCCAGGGTGGGATTAGCCTGGGATAAACAGCCCAGATGCATTTATAAAAAGCAGGGCTATGGTCAAAAATAGCATTAGTTACTGTGACTAAGAGGCTGTCCTCCTGACTGTTGGAGGAGTGATAGACACTTCAGTGCTCAGAGCTCCTATTTGCCATTGCAGAGGGTTAGTAGACCTTGAGTCACAAGCTCATGTTTATTTACTGAACTGCTATCCAATTAGTAACAACAACAACAATCTCTGCTCAGGGGAGCAAATAGAAAAAGGAATAGGAAATGTCTCACTGCCCTGAACAGTCTAACAGATATGCACCTTGTTTGTAAAATCGCAATATCTCTGTGACGACGATGATCAGCTGGGCAAACACATCCCTGCCTTTGCCCAGGGATCCCCTCTCAGGGAGCAGGGCTTGGAGGCTGATTCTGTGCCTGCCCAGCTGTGCTGGTGTCCAGCGGGAGCAGGGACAGCATGCCTACAGCCGCCTGCTTCTGGAGGATTTGTCTGGAAGGATGGCATGGGCTGTTCCACGTCCCCCAGGGTGCAGCCACCTCCACAGAGGAAGCAGAGTGCCCTGTGCTCTTTGCAGCCCTCCTCCCAGGACAGCCTTGGCTCCTGCATATGCCTCAGTGTTTCTGTTTGCTTCTCCTTAAATGGCCTGGATTCATAAAGACAAGAATTTATCCTTTGCTCATCATTGCTTCAATCTACCTCCTGCCCACAGAGCTATGTTTTTCACACTCAAAAAGTGCTTGTGTAGTCTATAGTCAAAATGACACTGAGGAGAAGAACCCAGTGCAAAATCAGATATTGTTCTTAACCAGGACTGCATGAGAAAGCACAATGTAAGGTATTATCTATACTTGGAGATAGAAAAATGTGAGTTACGCAGCAAAAAGCAGCAGACTGGCTTGGAACTGAAGCAGTGCTGGTTTGTTGTTTTGTTTTGGATTTTTTTTCAGCTGGCATTTTCAGGCTTTGGGTCAAGTTGTCAGACCTCTCTGATCCTAAACCTCCTCTTAAAATTTAATTCAGTGTCTTATGGACAAACTATGTAGTTCTGGAAGCTAGGACTCTCCAGATAAATGAAAAAAAAAAAAGAAAAAGCTGACATTGAAGCACTGATGTCAGGTGCAATCACCCATTTTGAGTTTGTCAGGAGTCAGTTTGGATTGATTTTCCCAACTGCAAGCTATGAGGGAGAACAAATAGGACTTGTATACTGCCATCCCATGGCAAGGGAATAGAATCCTTTCTATATGAAGCTGCCATGCGCAGAAATGATGCAGCAAGAGATAATCACCACTTACTACAGCAAGCAAAAGTCAGTCAATAAAGAAGAAACCCCATGAATGTCAGGAAAATAGAAAAAAATATTTATCATAGAATCATGGAACGGTTTGAGTTGGAAGGGACCTTAAGCACCATCTAGTTCCAACCCACCTGCCATGCGCAGGGATGCCACTCACTGGGCAAGATGGTTCAAAGTCCCATCCAGCCTGGCCTTGAACTCTTCCTGGAGTGGGGAATCCACAACTTCTCCTGGAAACCTGTTCCAGTGCCTAACCACCCTCATGGTAAAGAATTTCCTCACAATATGGAATCTAAACCTCCCCTCTTTCAGTCCAAAGCCATTCTCCCTGTCCAATTGCTGCATGCCCTTGTGAAAAGTCCCTCTCCATTGCTCCTGAAGGCTCTCTTTACACACTGGAAAGTGCTCTAAGTTCTCTCTGGAGCTTTCTCTTCCTCAGGCTAAACAGTCCCAACCCTCTTGCCCTCTTTTCATTTTCCAGCCCTCTGATTATCTTTGTGGCCTCCTCTGGACTTGCTCTGACAGGTCCATGTCATTTTTAAGTTGGGGGCCCAGAGGTGGATACAGCACTCCAGGTGGGGTCACACTAGAGAGGGAGCAGTGGGACAGAATCCCAGAATCCCCAGCCTTGCTTCTGATGCAGACCAGGATATGGTTGGCATTCTGAACTGCTGCACGTTGCTGAGTCCTGCTGAGCTGCTCATCCATCAACCCCCCCCCAAGTCCTTCTCCTCAGGGCTGCTCCCACCTCCTTCTCTGCTCAGCCTGTGCTTGTGCTTGGGATTGCACCAACCCAGCTGCAACACCTTACACTTGGCCTTGTTCTTCATGGTCTGCACATGGGAGCACCTCTGAAGCCTATCCAGGTGTCCCTGCACAGCACCCTTTCCCTCCAGCGTGTTCAATAACACCACACAGCTTGGTGTCATCAGCCAATTCACTGAACAGGACTCAATCCCACTGTCATGTCACCAGCCAGGTGTTGAACAGTGCTGTATTACCAACCCAAGAGACATGAGCACAAGGCAAATAAACAACTGTATTCATAAAGTCAAAAAAGGATGAGACAGTTCATAGCTTTACTTGGTTGCATTTAAGTTGGGTGGTTTATTTATTTATTGTGCAATATTGTTTATGAGTGATGGCTGGTACCCAAAGTTTTGAACAAGAACTTTTCTGTTTAAAATTAGAAAATATGAAAATAAAAGACTGAGAAGGTTTTTAAGGAATAATGAGTATTCAGGGACAGAAGAAAGCCCTGGAAAAACTGTCTTCCTTAATACAGGCTGAAGTGTTCTGTCTCATTGTTTTGCAACTGATCCTACAGCATGTCTTTGGTTGAAGCATGTACTGAAAGGGATACAGTCTTGATTACAGATGTGAACAGACAGATAATTTATCACTTGATGACTTCTTTAAATAATTATGTGTCCTGGTTTTAGACTATTTTTTTCAAAAGTTACATTTTTCTTTTGACATGTCTGACCTTCTTCTGTTGGCTTTTGTTGTGTTTGGCCTCTTAGTACCAGGAATGTCTTTCAGTAAGATGTTTATGCCCATGTGTGTCAAAAACATGCTGTTTCTTAAAGGCTAGTCTTTATCTCAGGGAAAAAAGTAGAAAATAAGTAATTTTTGTAGTGAATTGAACTAACCTGCTGTGAGGAGCCTTCTGTGTCATGTGTATGAATAATCATCTTTCTGCCATTTTCAGCTCTAGAAAATTTAAACCCTAAACCAACACAGAAGATGTGTGTGGTTATTATCCACTCAGTGGCTGTATCATTCAGAACCTGTGTCTTCATGGACTTAAAACCGATTAAATGCCTTCTACAAGATAGAGATCTGTTGACCAAATTGCCTGCTTTTCAGATATCATAGAACCACAGAAGATGCTGAGATGAGTGGACTCACAAGAATCATCAGAGTTGAACTCCTGGCCCTGCACAGAACAACCCCAAGGGTCACACCATGTGTCTGAGAGCATTGTCCAAATACTTCTTGAGCTCTGTCAGGCTGGGGCTGTGACCACTTCCCTGGGGACCCTGTTCCAGCACTCAGCCACCTTCTGTGTGAAAACCTTTTGTGGATATCCAATTTAAGTCTCTCCTGACTCAGCTTCATGCCTTTTCCTTGAGTCCTGTCACTGGTTATGAGAGTGAAGAGATTGGTACCTGCCCCTCCACTTCACCTTGTGAAGGTGCTGAAGACAGTAATGAGGCCTTCTCTTCTTGAGGCTGAACAAACAAACAAAATTGTTGTTCTTAAGTAGACTGGTTTTCTATACTTTTTCTGCTATTCAACCAATGTTCTCAAATCAAATGTTGCATGGAGCCTCATTATTTTATATGTAGGTGTTTAACAACCCAGTGTCCAGCACTCCTACAGATCTAAAAACACATTAAAAGTCAACTGAAAAGAGTGGAACAATTTTGAATAGTATTTCTTTGTACAAGAAATTGCAATGAGTATGTGATGTAGCCTTAAATAGAAACAGTCCATGGCACAGCATAGAGAAGCATCATCAAGCTTTGAGCCAGTGCTGCTATTTAGTGCTCTAAGTTGCAGCAGTAGAAGTAAAAATCTTAAGGATGGTATAAGTCTAGGTATCATAAAAGAAAGACTAAGAAAATGGTGTTTTTATTATAGGCTGTCACTATTGTACTTACAAAAATCAGGACAAGTGTAATACTGATTTGGATATTAGAGAAAAAATGTCAAACAGTTATCTCCTAAATAATTGTGATAAACTGATAAGATATGTAAGTCAGATGGTTAGTTTTGATTTGTAATTGTCATCTTTGTGACCAAAGCAGTAATTTCTATGGACAACGCATTTCAACAGCACCCTCACCTCCTCCCTTCAAATTCTTGAATTACATTAGAAAGCCAGGTTTGTAGGAAGTGATGTAAAAAGTTCCCAAAATCAAACTGAATAAATGAGAGCAGACTTTGCCGCAATATCCCTAGTCTGTCTGTCACAGCATAAGTTGCAGTCCAGACAGGCACAAAACACAGAGTATCATCACACAATTTCAGAAAGCTTTAAGCATTCACCCACACAGAGTAACACTAAAACACATCAGAAGACTTCAGATGTCTGCCCATACAGAGGAACATCACACCACTTCAGAAGGCTGCAAGCATCTGCCCTTCTTATTCTTTAGCCCAACGTTTTATACCCCTCATGTTCATGCATTGCCCTGTGTGCCCCCTGTTCCCTTTGGTGGTTGGTCAGTGCCCCTGGGCACTCCATGGCTCATGGCTGTCAGTGCTGCTCACCTGCTGCTCACAGCTGTGCCCACTGGGGATGAGGCTGGGCAGCAGCCCCACTCCCAATTACCACAAACTGTGTGCCTACAGCTGTGCCCAACAGGCCTGTGCCAGGGCTGCCCTGACATTATTTGTGCAAAACACCATGTGTCAGTAAGGTGAAATATTCAGAGAAGGTTCTGGAATCTTATTGCCATGTGAAGCCCATTATTAGACCTCCTCCAAGACTTGTGCCAAGGCACTGTAATTCAAAGTTGTGTTTCTGGAGTGAAGCAGCCTTCCCTCTGGTACTTTGAGAATCAAAAGGAGCATTTTTCTGGTTCTGCCAAACACTGCCTTCTCAATAAACTGATGGCAGCTACATAGGCATTTGCTCTTCCAACAGAATGTTATGGATTCCAGATCCCACAGCACACATACATGAATGACAAGTTTTTAGAATGGGCCATGAAGTCTAAGCATTTACTGTCTTCAAAAAGGATGCTAAAATGTTGAGACAATAAGCACCATAAAAATAACCACAGAACTCATTAACAAAAGGAAAAAATTGAACTGCCAAAAAACAGGAAGTTCTTGAAAATGCTTGTGTTTGTAACTACTATTGAAAATTAACAATGGACTGTGAGAATGTGCCCAGTATAATAGCTCTGAGGAGTATCAGACACAGAAAGAAAAAATCTGCTGCTGAATAGGAGGTCTATCCTAGCAATTTTCAGCATGTCAGAGAAATAATTTCAGTGTTCAGTTTTGCTCACCATTTGGTCACCATTGCTTGACATCTGCAAGGATCACCTCCTATCTTCCAATCTAAGAAACAGTGAACATAGTTTCCTTGCTATTGACACCTCTGGCATAAAGGAACATTCCCATTTAAAGTCATCTGAGGAGCCAATGTAACTGAAAGGCTAAACAAGTTGTGTGTGTTTGTGGTTATAACCAAAATGTGTTTACTGGCTCATCAGACCTCACTCTTGTGGTCTTGCGGTCATCATGTGTAATCTGCTTTTGCTCTATGGGATTGAGCTGTGAACACTTTTGGCACGGTACTTTCATTTATCATGTTTTCACAGCACTCCACAAAACCTTTGGTTTCCCATGTTTTATTACCAGAGAAAGAAGAAAAAGACATATTGCATAAAGTGCCAAAATGAAGCATTGCTTAAAACTGGTATTTTTAAATGTGGATTTTCTAATTTTGTGCCTGTATTCCTGAACTCACAGGTTCTGTGTCTCATTCTGCTGATGCTTCCTGTGTTACCATGGGCACTTGGACCTGGGCTCATTCTCTCTCTGCTAAGCCAGTGAGCAGAGGTGACAAGATGAGGAGAACATCTTCCCTGAGATCCTTGTACAAGGGGGGGTGGTGGGGAGTGTGCTTGAGTTCTCATGTCTGTCCAAAGGTCTCTGAGCAAGAATTTGAGGCTTCCATTGTCCTCCATCACAGTGATATAGTTTGTGAGACTTATGTTGTCTGGATTTCTACTGCCAATACGTAAATATAGTCATAGTGAGGTCAGAAATTGTGATTGTAATATTTGGAACTTTGACATTGCTGCATAAACTAGAAATTTTTTAAAATTTTCAATAAAATAATGTTTTAGTGCAAAGCTGCTTGGTATATTTCTTTGAAAAAGTATTTTGTATTGTTGACTATGTATAAAAATTTATTTATAAATTTAAAAATCTTAAAAATAAACAAATTATGCTATTTTAAAAGAGGAAATTATGCTAATTTTATTGAAAATTATTTGATGCAAAATGTATATTTTTATTTGACTCTTCAGCTTATAGAATGTAAATTATCTGTTGGAAAAAAGTTTCCTTTGAGACTTTCAGCTTCTTATATCTAGAAGCTTATGGTTTATATTACAGAGAGGAAACAAATTAGTTAGAAAACCATGTCAGAGTGCTCTTATAAATTCCTGTTACTGAATTTTAGTCCATGGGAAAGGGAATCTGTTGGGAAAGGATGTAAAGTAATCCAAACCTGTGACAGTACTATCATCACTTCGGTGTCTGTGTGTTCCACTGTTTTGCAGGTCAGACTAATCTGTGTAGCTCAGGCTGTGCATCACCAGAGGCTCTCAGGCTTTGCCATCCATCTGTCAACAGGCTGAGCCCAAAACCCTTCTCCAGAAAGTGAATGGATTGCCCTGCGAGCCTGTAACCACATTAATTGACTTTGTGTGGTTTATTTGAAAGCAATGGATGAGTTTCCCGAGGCCAGAGCCACAGGAGGCGCAAGTGGGATTTATGGCTCTTTTAAGTAGGATCACAGGACTGATAGAAATTGTAGGGTTTTGCTGGTGTTTGGGAACAGGCATGTGATGAGGATGGGGTTGGGTTTCCAGCTCAGTGTGTCCAAGAACATCTGGTCTGGCTGAGACATCACAAGAAGCATTACCACTGCCCAGCCCTGCACAGGTAACATGAGTAGCCTGGTTCCCCAGGTGTCCTGATATAAAGGAATAAAGAACATCCAGAAAGCAAATCAGAACAAACAGTCTGAAGTGTTGAAGAATATGACACATTCTGTTTATTGTTTTATTTCTTTTGTGAAATTAAAATGGTGAGATAAAGCTCAAGGACTACACTCCTTTGATAGTACCCAAATTTCTCCAGTGTAAAATATTTCATTGAAAAAATCTTAATAAGCTCTAGAAAAAATTTTCAGGTCAGGCTAAATAAACCATGAAACAAATTTATGGAGCAGGCTTCTCATAATTTGCAGCCTTTAAATCAAGAAAATATTTCTTACTAAAAGATGTATGGTGCTTTATCTCCAATTAATGGGATTCGGTGCAAGAATTACTGGGTAAAATTTGATAGCCTATGCTATGCAGGTCAGACTAAATGTTCACACTGACCCTTGACCTTTGCAGCTATTAATCTTTCATGAGAGCAAAGCCATAAAAGACAGATGAATGCAATAAAAGGGAACTGCTGTCTCTGGAGAACTATTTAGAAGGTTCTCTTGAATTAGCTAATGCGAGGAAAAGACGTTTTCTGATAGAAAGGCCTCCAAATCCCCAAAGTTACACAGATTATCTTTCATTTTGACATGAGAGGAAATTGCATTTTGGTTAAAGATATTGTTTACTAATACCTTCTTGTTTCTGATAATTTGGAATGTGATTGGAAAGTGGAGGAGATTTAATGAAAAATAGGAAAATGAAAATGTTGCAGGGTTTGCCCTTTCAGAGCTTTAAAAAATTTTATCTCTCAAAATACCAAGACTCTTTGGTGATAAAGTAGAAATGTTCTCTCTCCTCTGGTGTGACCAGGATTTATAGATGTTCTTGGGGCACACTGGCTGTCTCTTTTGTCCTCTCCATCTCCACCCAGTGTCCTTGAGGTGGGGTTTGGGTGGGAGTAGAGTACAAGTGCTTTGCTCACACAAATCCCCAGCCAGGAAGGCACTGCCCTGCGCTCAGGGAAGGCTTGGTCAGTAGGGGCTCAGGTCCTTTGTGCTGACCATGATAAATGGAGGGGCTGAAGGGCACCTGAGGTGTTGCCACAGCCCTGAAGGCCACATCCTGAGGAAGAAGGGGGCCTCAGGGACTGCTAGGATGTTTCTTCCGTTAAAAATTTTTCTGATACCCATAATTAGGCCTTTATTAATTCATCTGTCTCTGTTACTACTTGTCCCTTTTTTTAAATTTCTCTGCCATGAATTACACTATCATTTGAATATATATGTTGCAATCTAGAGGACAGTCTGCTTTTATGGCACCTGGCAGGAAACAATGCATCTCTCCATAAGAGACATACATCAACACCTGGCTCTTGAGATCATGGAATTTTTATACTTCAATTGAAGCTCCTTCTGGGGTGATTATTAAAATTTCTGAAAGTAGTGGTACTTTGTAAATAAGTGCTTTATCCCAAGCTGGAGCAAGTGGCAGCAATGAAGCTGCAACAGCTGGTTCTCATGGAGGATATGGTCTGACTAAGACACAGTTTACCAAATAACCATGGTCAGAGACGAGTGCAGGGGATGCAGGTTGCCAGCTGAGCTCTCTGTCTGACAGCTGAGATAGAGCTGAAAGAAGTTTTCTTTATGACTGTCCCATCAATAGCTAGAGACCACAGGAGACAGCTCAGGATTTAGTCCCACCACCAGCAGCTTGGGCCTGATCCCAAGGCTGGCTTTGCTGGCTGCAGGCTTATAACCCTGTCAATTAGGAGAACAAAACCATTCTTCTCCACTCATCTATGTGTCCCTAAACATAGAATTTCCACCATCATAGGGCTTCTCCAGTGAACTGTGCTTAAGGCATTTTGCTGACTCACAGGTAGAGCATTTCCCACAGGGATGTTTAAATGTGCTGAAAGGAGAAGACCATGTTGGGGGAACAGCTTTTCTGTTCTGGCTGGTTCCAGCTCAGTTCTGGCGGCGAGTGCCCTTGGTGCGCGCTCAGCTCCTCGCTCGCGCTCCCACTCTCTGGGTCGCTGACTCACCCGCGCTGGCTGAGCCAACGTGCAGGAACTGTTACTGAAGGTTGACACATGGACTAAGAGGAAAAATACTTTTAGGCCAGAGTTTTACAACAAACACCAAAGCAGTTGAGCCTGTTCTATTTCTTGTCCTAGAATAAAAGTTTTCATTGTTGTCTAAGCTCGTGCACTATCCTTGTGCTTCTTCACCCAGTTTTGAACCTCTCCTATTCTGAAACAGAACAGAAAGCACATGGTGAGACTGGGGGAAAAATTTCCTCCAATAAAAAACAAATAATAACTTGAAGATGAAGGTAAAGAATAAAAACTGTTGCTGGGATTCCCACACTGCAATCCTTTCTTTGCAGAATATTTACTTCCACTCTCCATGTTGCCTTTTTTGATCAGGACCTAATTTTGCTCTTCTCCACACAATATGTGGGTGAATGCATGCCTCAGACTGACTGTCTATGGCTTTATTCACATTTAGAGGTTATTGAAATAAAACACATAAAGAACAAAATTCTTCAAAGAGTGGCAAAAGGCTGGCAGTGTCATTTTTCAGCAGGGTGAGATTTCTGTGAAGTGCTTGTGACAAGGCTCATTCCTCAGAACACTTTTCATAATGGGTTGAAGGCTCTGGCTTTTCATGTTATAATCCATCTCCAGTGATTTGTTGTTCTCCTCTGCAAAGAACACTAGATTTCAGACAGGGCTGATGAATCTTACCTTGGTTAACGTCAGTAAATAAGCCCTTGTCTTTTTCAACTAAAGACAGAAATCTTTATTCCTTATACTGAAGAACTGGTAAATTAATAATTTTTCCAGGCTCTCATCCTCTGTTATTTTGGAGCAGTTACACACACATGTACCAGTGGCTTACACAAATGGAAAAAAAATATTGAAATATGATTCCCATTAATCAGGAACTCCAGATTATTACCCTGATTTTGGTATAGGTCCATGGTTTATAGTGGGCAGAGGCTGAGCACTCACAAGTGAATTTATAAACTGTGCATAAGTCTTCAAAACTGGCATGATACTGTTAAAACTGTAAAACACACATAGCTGAAAGATGTTCCTTGCAGAGAATAAATTACATCTAGATGGTCTCCTAATGTGTTTACACAATGTTTTGCAGCATTACATGCAGCATTTGGGCCAATAAATTACATTGGTCCAGACCTTATGTATTTAGACACCTCTATAGTTACTGCCTTTGGAAAGTTAGGTACCTATTAATGGAAATCTGGTTTGGTTGCAAAGAATGTATGAAAAATCCCGTTATCCTGAAATCAGTGAGGAACAAGAGGGGACCGTTTTCTCTCTTTAAAGTGCAACTTCTCTAAAAGAAGCCTCTTCTGGCTTTCCCCCTATGTCACACTCTACTCACTTGCTCACGCCTCTCATCCTGGCTATTTCTGCATGGTTTTTGAACAGATATGGCTCCAGTAACCAATGGCTGTGTTTGCCCTGCAGAAACCTGTCACCAGGTTTCTTTCCTCAGCAGTAGCTTGCCCTTGTTCAGAACTTGGTTTCATTCTAAAAAGTGCTTATCAGAGTGAAAAGCAGAAATATGCTCAGGATCTGATCTCCCTTCTGCTCTTTTTCCCCTGCCACTATTATCTGGACTTGAAAATTATATTATGGATCAAATCTGCAAAAATCCAATATCACATAGGAAAACACACTTGGTAGGAGTCAGCCCAATTAAAAATAACAATAAAAACAGAAATATATAAGCTTATTTTGTTCTATTAGTAATTGGCTTTGTCATCATATTATTCAAATTTGACTTTAATTATTTTAATTTTTTTCTCTTGAGTATTGCTCAAGGAAAATTGTTAGTACTTCAACACTGCCATTACTGCTCCTTCTGTTTGCTTTATAATTTCCTTTTTCTTCCCTTGCCACTGCCCTCTCCTTGTGCCAGGGCCTAATCTGAACCTTATTAATCAGTCCTTTTTCAGTGTTATGTCTCTGGTAGTGTCCATTCAAATAAGCCCTTGCAATGTTTCCAGTTCTCATGTTTTCTCACATGAAGACTGTGATTTGAATACTCCATATTCTTTTCCACTCTCTTTGCCTTCAGCTACAGCTCAATTTTTCCTCCAAATGTTCTTTAACTTTCATTCCACTACTGTTACGCTACAAAAAAAAAAAAAAAGAATCACATGTAATGGTTGCTTATAGAAATAGTTTGATACAGTTTGGTGTCATGCTGATCTCTGTGCTCTTCACTACATGTGTAGGAACCTTCTTTTCTCATGAAGGAGCTTGCATTTAATTTTTTTAAGAACACATTAAGGACTTATGGGTTTTCTCTCCTGCTACTCCCTTCAGTGAAGGTGTGACAATTCTTCATTTTGTTACCTATCTTTTCATTTCCATGCAGTTTCACAAATTTGTGGTACAGAACAATTCAGAAAGCTAATGTCCCCCTTTCTATTTCATTTGCTTAAGCCAGGAATATGATAGGCCACACTGTGTTTCCCCCTTTTTGTCCCTATTTAATTTTCTAAGCATCCCAAAAGGATCCTCTTGTCTCAACATACTGTTCAAAGGGAAGGGAGAAACAAAGGCAAGAAAAAAGAGAAAGGAACTTCAAGGCTTTGTCCTGGTTTATCCTTTTCCTAAGTGAGACCAGACTGTAGGGAGAGCTGGTAACTTTGTGGGAGATATTCACGGAATGCTAAGACAGCACTTTTCTCATCAGCTTTGGCTGTTATATGCACAACAGCAGTTCTGTTGCTGCCTCTCTGCACCTTGCCCTCTGTCTTGGAGGCAGCTTTCAAACTCTCTATTCCACACCTGCATAAAACTGGAAGAACATAAAAGCTTGTCACCTTTACAATCTCTCTTGGCCTGGACAAAACCAGTGCTGGCTGTACATTTTATACTGTTACCACTGTGAATGTTACTCCAAGCTCTCCTTTCTGATTATTGGCTTTATTAAGGTTTCTTGGACCTTGCTGCGTCACACATACTGAGGTTCAATTTACAGTTCTGCAGACAGAAGGCTAATCTAGCTAAATTTTGTTTGGCACAGTTTCAGTGGGGACTTCATGTTCTTCTTTTTTTTTCGTTTTGTTTGTGTGTGTCCCCATTTGTTTCTTTTTTCTTTATATATTCTGCAGTAACCATCATTCTGCTTATATTTCCCTTTAGGCTGCTTCTGTGGTTATTGAATGCAGAGATCACTCCTCAGCTTCCCTTGATCCACACTGCTCTCCTGCTCTTCTCATTTAGACATTGGTTGCATGTTCTACCTTCTGTTTGCTTCTTGGTGGAAGCTGGGGGCTCCTGAGCCACAGAAACTCAATGTTATTCAGGTGCAAGTTCAGCATAGACCTTGAAGGCCTCCAGCTTTGAGCATTATCTGGATTTACAGTGCAGCTGTTTTGAGGCTTCTGATATCTGAAACAAGTAGTAGCCAAAAAAGTTCTAAGCCCTATAATTTATTCCTCACTGTAAATAACATAGAAGTGTAGGCACACAGTTTGTGGTGATTGGGAGTGGGGCTGCTGCCCAGCCTCATCCCCAGTGGGCACAGCTGTGAGCAGCAGGTGAGCAGCACTGACAGCCATGAGCCATGGAGTGCCCAGGGCACTGACCAACCACCAAAGGGAACAAGGGGCACACAAGGGCAGTGCATGAACATTAGGGTATAAAAGGTTCAGCTAAAGAACAAGGAGGGCAGATGCTTGCAGCCTTCTGAAGTGGTGTGATGTTGCTCTGTATGGGTGAGTGCTTAAAGCTTTCTGAAATTGTGTGGTGCCACTCTGTGTATTGTGCCTGTCTCAGCTGTGACATAGAAGCCTGTCACCATTCATATGAAGCTGTAAGACTGGGCACATCTTTCTCTGTTACTGGCATTTTGGGCTTTATTTCTCCCCATTCCCAGGCCTCTTTTGAGTTCAACTCAGGTTCCTCTGAGCATCTGTGATCTTGCCTCTGCAAACACTCTGAGCCCTGCTCCTTTAAAGACTCACAGCCTTGTCATGCTCCATCCTGCTCTGTCACCCAGCTCTCTGAGCAGTGTGTGCCCACACATCTGTCCAGATACTTAGTTTGGGAGGAGAGGATGGGGAGGAAACAACCTTGAAATTTCCAAAGAGATGTGGAAAAATTAAATCAAGTGATTGAGATCAGGAAAGATGAACACAATAATGGAAACCAGAAAAAGATTGCTTTTCAGGTTCAGCAGTAAACCCATGGTTTATTTCCCATGCCATAGGTCTCTATACACAGACAAGAAAATGAAATTTTAAATTAATTTAACAAGCATCATTTTATTTCAGCCAGTGAATCACTTTTATCAGTCTACTTATTTTTATGGCTGCCTTCATCATTGTGTATATAAACCTCTCAGATAAACATGGCTTGCCATCACAACACTTCTCCAAGGCAGACAATGATTATCAGCTTATTGTGTCAGGAAAACTGAGATACAGCAAAATTAGCCAACTTGCACAAGGTTAGGGAAGGATTTTTAGACTCTCTCCCACTTCCATTTAACTGGCTTTCTTTCCTCCCCCATTTATATATATATATATATAAAATAACATTTTGTTCATTTATAAAAAAATTAGAACTCTTAGTACTGCTGATAGATGCATTGAATTGGGATTCTTGGCATATGAGTCACAAATTACATGTATTATTCAGAGGTTTCATAGACAGGAATATGACTGCAGCTTATAACCCTCCTCTCCCAAGGGATTTATGCTAATTTGTTCCGATGGAACCACCAGGAAAAAAAAGTAGATATTTATATCTAAACTGATGCTGGCAAGACAGGTGGATTTGGTATCTGAACTTCGCCTACCTTTTTGTGGCTGCATAGGCCAAATATGTTTCTGTGCTTTTTTGCATATTTCTTTATATTTAATTACATACCTAATTGTCACTGTTACAATAACTCTGAAAGATTGAAATTGTAGAAGAAACATGGAATGATCTTTTTAACTCCATCCCCCTCAGTCTAAAGATCAAAGTACTAAAAAAAAAATGTAGCTTTACTATTAAGTTTCTGGATTCCCAAGAAAAGTGTCTCAAGACAAATCTACCAAATGTATGGAGCTGTGCATGGAGTTTTTTTAAGGGCTGAAATACAAAATTTAATCATAATCCCACTATCTTCCAAAAGCTCATGCTTTAAGTGGCAATAAAAATAAAATTATTTTAAAATATTTAAATAAAAGTAAAAAATTTGTTGGATTAGAAAAATTAATGATATATGGAATTTTAAATAAAACTGAAAAAAAATAAAAATTCAATTAAAATAGGGTACTGTTTTCCAGTTCAGCGCTTGTAACCTTGCTCTCCAAAGCTTACACCATTCAATTATGGTTCAGTAGAGAACATAAAAATACCTGCTCTAACCAGCTTTGAATACCAATTGCAGCTCTTCCACTCTGGTACAGGTTGAAACTATTCTGCTGTTTAGATTCATGTAAGGCCTAAAAAAAGTATACAGGTATTTGCATTCTTCCCTGTTAATGATTCAGTGTTCAAATACAGTGTTATTATTTCTATTTTTCTCATTGGAACATCCTCACCAAAATGATTTCTATGATTTTCCATGACATGCCTTGCTGCAAAGGGTCTCAAATGCCAGGCTGACAAAACAGATGTTTACCTGAGAACTGACTATTGCTTTCATCCCTGGGCAAGAGTTGTTTTTCCCTCATTTAATTTTAGTTTACTTTAGGTGACTCTTCTTATGTGTAATTTCTAAGGATTATCTGTGGACCCTGAGGGTGCAGGAGTTAATTTTTGAAGTAAAACACAGGTGAATTAAGGAATGACAAAGATTTACCTTATGTCTTTGAAGACTCTTTCTGTTGAGTTGTGATGTGTCCTGGTGGAAAGATCTGTACTTAAAAACAAAAGTCTTACAGCATTAGTTTTGATAAATTACTAAAACATGCATTTAGGGGATAAGTGCAGGTGGTGAAATTCTGGCACAATTACCATCAACAGGAATTTTGTCAGTGATTAAAATAGACTTGCAAATCATCCATTTAAAGAAATTAAATGAATTAACAAATCCTTTTTGTTCTTGTTGCCATTATTTTAACATTTTTTGTTTCATAATGTGGAAAATACAAAGTGACCAGTTAATTTCATCCCATTTTCTCCAGCCTCTTGCAGAGTACTCTTTGCAAGAAGATCCAAAAAATTCCCCCCAGTCTTTACCTCTGTCTTTCTCTGGATGAGTTTTCCAGGGTTTCCCTACTGAGAGCCCTCCTGTCAGCATCGGAGCGTGCGTCACTGCGCACCGTGGCATGCTCTGAAGGCAGCTGGCCAGGGAGGGAGGAGGGAGCAGAGGTGGGTGTTTATTTCCATGGTGGCTGATTTCCCAAATGAAGAACCTAATTATCCATCTCCCTTGGTGAATTTATGCCTGTGAATAAAGCAGGGTATGTCAGTAGCTGTGACAGGGAGGGCCCCTGGTTCTGGAGAGCAAATGCTGGGGTGGTCCCTGCTCTGGAGCTGCTGAGGTGCCCTCGTGCAGCACAAAGGGAGGTTATATTTTTGGGTACATTTTAATTCTTGCTGGTAGTAGTCATAGCCTCGGTGACTCATCAATCTGGCTCACAAAGTAAAAACAGATTTACCCTTTATAGGGTTTGGCAGTTGGCAGATGATTGTTTCCCCTCTATGAATCAGACTTTTATTTATTTAGTGTAATCAAGAAGGAACTGTCTGTTTTGTGACCTTCTAGGTTAGTGAAAGGGAACAAAGGATTTCTCTTTATTATTATTATTTTTTGGCATCATGCAGTTAGCAGAACAATGCAAAGCTATGATAAAGAATCATGCTCTGGTTGGCTGGCTGCTCGGACTGTAGCTGCATGCCACATTATTATTGCAGTTGGTCTGAAGAACTCTTTTACATGAGCAGAAATAAGCTATTTATGACAATAAAGTAGGATCCATACGCTTTAGAATCAGACAGGAAACATTGTTCCCTTTTACTAGATACCTAGATAACCATTTAACATTAAGGCACTGAAAGTTCTTCGATAACTTTGCTAAGCAGGACAAAAATAACAAGAGGCTTTTGCAACATGCCTGGCTATTGGATAGAGTACATCCTGCCAGATTACAGCCATATCTCATGCAAATTACAAGAAAAAAATTCAGATGGCAGTCAGGGACTCTGGTAAGCAACTCAAGTGCAGCAATTTGGGTAACAGACCTAAAATACATTTAGAAATTGCTCAATGATATTAGAGTTTAAAGAAATTAGAATAAGCTAAGCATGACTAGCAGAAATTATAAATTGGTTACTGCTCCTTATCCAGATAAGGAGAAAGCCCAGTTTGGAAAGTTCCTGCCGTTCCTAAACTTTGTATTTTGTTTAAAGAAAATGGCTTCACCAGCATGAAGTGCACTAATTCACTTCTGGACCTGGCAATCTGTAGGAATTTTGCTGAGACCTGTAAATGATCTGCAATATGTTCAGGGAATGCCAACAAACATTATTCCTCACTAGAGCTGCATTTGTTACATACTTTTCTAAGCTGGCTATTTCTAAGCGTTTTTCCCTTCTGCGTTTAGCCAGCAGAAGGTTTCAAATCCTGTGAAAAGCCTTGGTGCTGAGGGAAGCTGCAATGGGGCCCTGCAGGGTGGGCTGGCGGTGCCCAAACCATGAGGGGACACTGGCCTCCCTGCTGCTGGTGGGGCTCTGAGCATTGCACCCATGAGGAGACAGCTTCTTGTCCTCACTGCATTTCTGTGCTGCCACGCTGGGAAGGTTAGAAATGTGATGGTTTATTAAGAGCCTTGGCTAAGGAAGGGTATGCTAGGGAGAAAAGTTAGGAAAACACTAGTTCCTCAAGCTAAGTACTTGAAAAGGTACATTGCAAAGTAACCCATGCTTCTTTCAAATCAGCACTTTCTAGGGTATTAAAAGTCCTCAAGTATGAGAAGGGAAAAGATGTGCATTAGTTTTAAATAAAGCATGACAATCGGTTTAGCTGGGTTGGAGGCATTACAATAAGAGCTTCCATGAACAATTTCTTTCTTAAGAGAGATCTTCCTTAACTAGCAGATCTCCAAATTACCAAACTGAGAGTGTTTGCCAGCAAGCAGTGTGCTTTGCTTAGCAGTGCATGGTCAATGAGTGATATGAGAGGACCAAGGGATGCTGCAGGCTCTTCCTCACTGGGATCTGCAGACAGGATAAACAATCACCTGTGGGGAGTGGTTTCAGAGGAAGGTGAGCCAGGGGTATTTTGACAGCTCTTTCATCACTCTGTTTTTATCTATCAAGGGAAAGATAAAATGATGGAAACAGTGTTTGTTGGTCTGAATTCAGAGATGCATTATTTGACCTGAAAGAAGATTGATTTCATTTCTGTTGGAAGTCAATGCATCTTTGAATAGACCCCAATTCATTGTCAAAGCTATAGTGTTATTGACTTAAGAGAAGACATAAAGAAGTGCTTATCTTGAAGAATGTACTTATGGCACATTCCAAGATTCTTTACTCTAACCCTGATAGTACCTTGACACACAATTTTAGTGTGACTTCACCTGAAATACTCCCAAAGCAAATGCTCTTGAATTTCAGCGTGAGCTATCTTGCAATAAAATGAGCATGAATACAACTAGACCAAGGAGGAAACTACTTGCAGACACACAAGTGTACTTTATTCTTCCAGTTTCTTTTCCTCAGAGGCATAATCCTCCTGAGACTAGCAACTGTCAAAACAGAAAAATAATATGCCATTTTTCTGTAAAGATAAAATGATTGTAGTTAGTGATATTCATTATTTGATTATAGGTTTCAAGATTTTTAGTGTTCTTCAAGCCTTCTTTTCCCTGATTTTTTTTGTGCCATGTGAGCAGCTCTACTATTGCTTCATAAAAAAAGATTCTAATACACATAAGGTGAAGAAAGACCTTTAGAGTTCATAACCAGATGCAGAATAGAAATTGTTTTTCTTTTTTATTTAAGTATTTCAATTTAAAAGTCAACCTAAAAGTTTATTTGTGCTTCCTCTGGATTTGGGGTCTCTGTATACTAAGAAAAAAGCAGACTCCCTCCCAGCGAACCATTCTGTGTATATATACAAGATAAGCAAAGGGTGGGGGAAGCAAACTATTGTTGAGAATGTGGAAATTAAGTTTAAGGGATTAAACTGCCAGAACTTTCAACACTTGGCTATACAGATAAGGTCACAGACCCAAGAGGGCAGAGGCAGCCTGCAGGAGAGCTGGGAACTCACCCCAGCTGCTTCTCGGGAGTGGCATCAGTAAAAAAAAACCCAGGACCCAAGGGTGATAAAACAGCTGCAGAACTTAATACTTTCTTAATGAGTGTCACTGTGAAAAATCTCAGTGGACTGCCACAGTTGTCCATGTTTTTGTCTCTAGGTTGAGGGACATAGATGAGAAGCAATGAGCACAATTGTTGTTCTTCATGCAATAGTTCAGCTTGGGAACTGCTTGCCACAGGGTTCTGTGAATGGTAAAAGTTTGCAGAGCATTAAAAGGAAGCTGGACAAGCCCATGGGTAAGAAATCAGTAAATAGCACCAAATTAAAAAACACCCAACAAAACCGATCTGAAGCCTACAACATACCCGTATTGCTCTTAGGATTTACTTTTATTTGAAAATTACCCAAGGGTGAGAATGCATTTCAGTGATATGTCTTCTTTTTCCTTGTTCCTACATCCTTCCTTAGACACTGAGTTGTGGTCACTGATGGAGACAGGATGTTGGTGTAAATGGGATTTTTTGTGACCTACTACCCCTGTCCCAAGGCCATAATGTTGTGGGGAACATGTTCTGACAGCAGCTGAAGTCTCACCCACGAGCTGTTGGATGTTTGCTTAGATGCTGTGTGGGCTTTGTCGCTATTAAGTATTTTCCAGAGATGCCTTTTCCCAGAATCTCTTGGCCCTGCAAATAAAGCATCTCTGCATGGTTCTATCTGCTTCAGACTCTCTGTGAGTCACTTGCTGGGACTGTAGCTCATGGAAGGAATCAAATGCCTTGCTACCAAGGGCAGGCTGCACCACACTGGAAACTTTTTCCTCAGTATACCCCTGACATTTCTAAAATCTAAGAAATGGGTTTCTACAAATAAACAACATCTGTGTGTTATCAGCATTATCCATCTTCAAGATGGAACACATTCATCTGGGCAGTTCCTGAAAGCCCTCCCAGGAATATTTCAAATCCATTTTCTAGGTAAAGCAAACAGATATTTCTGCCCCAGCCCTGCATCCCACACTGACTGCTGCCTTCACAAGAACCCCAGTGACCTCTCTGGGTCCATACAGGCTAACCACACTGCAGGGCAGTGCATCACCTTCGAGAATTAGCGCAGAATGGTTTACAATGAGTATACTTCAATTTTGTCTCTTCTCCCAACATGAAAATTACATTTAAATTGGCATCAATTAATAAATTGAAAGGTACAAAGGTCATTTAAATTAATTAATGTCAAGTATCCACGTAAGCTCAAATCAGATACATAACCTGTCAGATGAGAAACACAGGCCTTGAAAACAAAGGCACAGCAGTAGCTTTATTTCAAAAAAAGGGCATTTTTGTGTGATTAAATGAAAAACCTGGAAGTGATGTAAATAGTTTGGAATAGTTTGTAAATCAGCCCCACTGTAATAATTTATTTAGAAGAAATATGTGTGAATTTCAATGATTAGTACAAATATAGGCCAGATTTGCGGGGAAAATAAATCACGAAAATTTAATCAAACTGTGGCTCAGACTTACACTGTAATACAATTATTTGCCAGCTGAAAAAAGATAAATGTAGTAAAAGGTAAAAACTTACCATGTCCTCCCCCTCTCCCCAAAAATCCAGTGCTGAAAGAATCAGTAGCTCTTCAGACTCCCATTTCTAATTCAATTTGCCTTCTTGATTGCAAGATATGACTGGCTTTCAGTGATCTGGTAGAGACTGACTGCTGCAAGTGTGCTCCTGGCCTGTTGCAAATGCAAAGGAAATTGGATTTATAAGCTGTCACCCACAAAGATTGGTAAGCTGCCTGTTTGCAATGGGCTGGGAGCACGTGCACATCCAGACACTGACAGAAAAATGAGATGTGTTAACTTGAGCTTGCAAGAACATATCATTAAAATGCCTTCACTGCACTCAAAAATATGTTGTGTCAAGCTTGTGATAAAGTTTTATTTATTGATACTGCGTGGAAATTAAAATGAAGCCAGGTACTGTGCAAAAGTTTACATCTTCCATCCACATTTCACTCATTCTAGATGTTTCTGATCAAGCCTTCCATTTGTTCCTTTCAGTACTAAGTGCACTGAGATATTATCACAGTTTTTTTAGGTTTTTTATCAGAATTCAGAGGATCTCAAGACCACACAAGGAGGTCTTTGGCAAACCTCCACTACAGAGTTTTCCGCAGTGCTGTGTGGCTGCCTTTTGATGATCTTTAGTTTTAGTTGTGATCCACTTGTTGAAAAAACTTTCTAATATGTAAGAATGGAAGTGCTGTGTTTGTTTTTTTTTCTCAACAAGTTATTAATTCATTTTTAGCAGAAAGTCCACATCTAGATAAGAGCTGCACTCCTAACAGGCAGTTACTTCTCACTGCCTGAATTCTTTCCATCAGAGAACTAGGTATAAATTTATCACTGTGGGTGTGACAGCAATCTGCAGATACAGTAAGAGATAAGAAGAGAATAAATTATCTCTCTCTGAAAATTTCGTGGCCAAGGGATTTCATTCTTGTGTAATATTATTTAAAAAAAGAGTTCAAGAGGCTGGTAGCATTTATTTTCTCTTCCTGCTTACATGTAATAACAGAGGGACACAGACCTTATCTTTGCATTCAAATTATATCAATATTTTAAGCTGATACATAGACTAAATGAAATAATTACAAATTCTGCAGAAATGGATAGGTAATTAGACTGAATTACTTTGACTCTCAGAAAGTCACTTGTGTAGTCTAAAGCAAAGGGCTACCATCAAGAGAGAGAAAGAGAGGGATGAGAGGGAAAAATTCAGTCATTCATAAATAAATGTCTGAATCACCCTCTGGAGATGCTTTTACCTCCTCTCTTTAGAACCAGGCTGAATTTTGATGCTTAGCTTCACGTTGACATCTTACAGTTAAATGGCTAAAATAAGTGACATGAACTTCATCTTGCCATTATCTATTTTCACCCAATGCAGCAAAGCATTTTATAGCAGTCTTATGTACAAAACGTGCCATACATCTTTTTAAGTGTAGTGCTGGGTCAGGTCAAGGGTACTCATCAGTTTGCAGGATTAAACACTGTAGCTCTAAGGGTGCTTAGCACTTGAAATTCCTATCAATAACATTGCTCTAGTTAGCAGTTACAGCTTTAAAATGTAAGGACCAGATTTGAAAGGATTTGTTTACCACTGGTCTAATCTGCCTTTAGCAGAGGGAAGTGAAGGTGTAGGAAAAAGAGCTTGCATACCTCACATTTGGCTGAATAGTAAGCATCTGAAAGTTATTTTCTTTTGTTATCTTAAAAAAAGCAGGAAAATGGAAAAGTAGAGACACTGGAGTGGGAATAGATTTAACACACAATTATTACTTAGTGATAATACTATGCTTGCTTTAGGCATCTACTTTAGGTGCAATTAAGGAAATGCAAGTTTGTGAATCCAGATTCAATTACAGTCAGTGGGAAGACACATCAAAGGGACATGGGAACATCAGCATCAGCTGCCTATAGCCTCCAATGTTACCTATTTTGCTATTTAATTGCAACATTATTGCTGGGTTGTTTCCTGGCAAGTTATAAAGTACGCATGGAAAAATTAGATGCTGCAGGAACAGAGCACCTTTTTGGGCCCATTTGACTCCCCTGCAAGCTGGCAAGCAACACTTGCTCTCACTGAAGTCTCGTGTCTAAGCAACGCAAAAATGTTTTTCCTGAAGTATTTACCATGTTTTACAGCACCATTTCACAGCAATCCAGATAAGTGTCTTGCATAAACGGTGTCGCAGTTTGACTGTGAGAAGCTGACTCATAAAGACTATTCGTGTTCATATCACAAAGATAAAATAGAAACTACTAAACAGTGTTATGCCTTGACTTTGAACATGGTGAATATAGCACATTATCATCCGGTGAAAACAAACGTTGAATTTTGGACAAATATTCAGGAAATTAAACTTTGACTCAATTAGCCATTCAATTTAGTTTCCAAAATGACTGAGACAGTAAAATACTTCTCTTGCCTGCATTACTGTTGTTTTAGGCCAAAGAAAGGATTGGCTTTAGCAGCTCTGCTCTGACTTTTATTATATTGTTTGACATATTACAAATCTAGTCAAAACAAAGGAAAGAAAACATTTCATAGTTTGAAGACTATTACACACTTATTTGCAGCTAATACAAAACAGAACTTTGCATTTTCTTCTCCTGCTCTAGTTGCCACAATATGTGTTTACCATTGCTGCTCATTCAAGATGGACTCACAAATTTTGTGAGTCTGATGCAAATAACTCTGTGAAAAGTCCTGTCTGAGGTGGTGGCCCAAAACTCCACTCTTCCACCCATGGTGGGAAGTGAAATGTCTGCTTAAGTTGGCAGATGTTGACTGGTCAGTGTGCTAGTGATATGCTCCAGAAAAATGGAAATTTTGTGAAGGGTGAACGAAATTTTTACATAAAGGGGAAGAGAAATTACTCGCTTGAGCTATTTGCTAATGTGAAGCATCATTTATTTGCCTGAAGAAGTTACCTTATTCTTATGTTCTTACTAAAGTTAAATGTTAATCTAATAGCTCCTTCTAAGACAACACCTCACACAATTTGGTGGATTGAGAGATAGTTTGGAGACCAAAAGCAACATTTCCAAAGGAAATAACTTTTGTCTTCTTTCCAATTCTGTTTTCTATTAATATTCTCCAGACTTTACCTCATTGCTTAACTATAAATTGTCCCATGCTACTTTTATAGGCATAGAGTGCATGCAGCCTCAATGTTGTGCTCAAAGTAAGCTGCTGCACAGTCCTGATAATATGCACATCTATGAAGGTTTTTTTTTAACTGGAGGAAGTGTCAGCTGCATGCAGATACTCTGGACAATGGGCTTTCTGCCTTTTGTCCTTGTTAAAGCAAATTCTTCCCTCACAGCATTTTCTGACTTAAGTCTGTGTGCGGGTTTGAGCTGAGGTACAGTGGGCTGAGGGGCTGTGGCTTAGATTTGTGCTGAAAACAGCCCTGATAATATCAAGATATTTTTGTTGTTGCTGAGCAGTGCTGGTGAGAAGACTGGGGATGCATGGCAAGTTGGGAGAGGCACAGCCAGGGCAAATGATTCAAACTGACCAAAGAAATAGTCCATATATTACCATACAACATAATGCTCAGTATGTAAGGTGGGAGGATGAAGGTCAAAGGGGGGACGTTCAGAGTGATGGCATTTGACATCCCAAGTCACCATTAGGCGTGATGGGGCTCTACTCTCCTGGAGATGGTGGAATACCTGCCTGCCCATAGGAAGCAGTGACTTAATTCCTTGTTTTGCTTTGCTTGTGTGCATGGCTTTTGCTTTCCCTACTAAACATCTCTGTCTCAATTAATGAATTTTCCAGCTTTTATCGTTTTGATTTTACCCCCAATCCTGGTGGTGAGGCAGTGAGTGAGCAGCTGTGCAGGGCTTGGTTGTTGGCTGGAGTAAGAACACAATGCCCCAAAAGAAAAGAGCCCCCCCAAAACCTGAGACCTTCCCTCCTGTACTCAGCACTGGTGATGCCACATCTTGAGTACAGTTCAGTTTTGGGCCCCTCACTTTAAAAAGGTCATGGAGATGCTGAATCCTGTCCAGTGAAGGGCAATTAGGTGAAAAGTCTAGAAAACATGTTTTATGAGGAGTGGCTGAGGGAACTGGGTTTGTTTAGTCTAGAGGACACTCAGGGAGCAGCTCATCACTCCCCTCAGCTGCCTGAAGGGAGGCTGCAGTGAGGTGGGGGCTGGTCTCTTCTACTGTGCCTGCAGTGAGAGGAAATTTCCTTAAGCTGAGATGGGAGATTCAGATTAGATGCTAGGGAAAAAAAAAAAAAAAACCACTGTTGGGGTGATTGGAATAAGTTGCCCAGAGAGGTTCTTGACTAACCATACCTGGAGATGTTTAAGAGGCATCTGCATCTGGCATGGGTGATGTGTTTTAGTGGGACAGTGGCAGTACTGGGTGGATGGTTAGACTGGAAATCTTTAAGATCTCTTCCAACTGTGATCATCCTATGATTGCCTCAGTCAGCTGAATTGGCTGCAGATTGGTATGAGCAGGCAGCTGGCCAGGTCTCACTTCTGTGCCTTCCCCCTGAGAGGTTTCCTGTAGGGGTCACTGTTAACAATAGAAGAGGCAAAGTCACTGGCCTGGGGTGAAAGGACCGTGCTCGACCAAAAAATAACACCTCCACATTTCTTTTCTGCTTTATAGATGTGGGGAATCCTGTGAAAGTAATTTGCTGGATTGGATGACTGATGACTCAGAGTTGCCTCACTTGTGGATGTCAGCCCTATCGCTAGGAATGGAAAGTGAAGGATATGGGGTAGCTGATGGGGTGGGACTCTGACATTCCTCAGAGGCTTCTAATTCCTGTCCTGTTACTGGAGTCCCTAGAGAACCCCTCCCAAAGAGCTCTGTCTTCCTATTACCTCTGCTAATGGGGCTGAGACCTGTGTACCACCACGTATGAGGACTGCTGGCAGGCTTCTCCGAAATGGGAGCCTAAAATTCCACATCCTATTCCCTTTCCACAGACTTCTGTTAGCAGGGACCTGTTCTTATCAGTTTGAAAGATAGAGCACTTGCTGATACAACCTTTTCCTGCACTAATGAGATTGCCCACCCATAGATGTTCTCTGAATGATTAGGAGTGCAGACCAGTGTAGTGCTGCTATAGCAAATAACACTTTTAATCATGCAATCCTAATGAGACCATTTGGGATTATGTTGGATTAAAGGATTTTAATTCAGGTTTTTTAAACTTTGATTTGATTTGGTTCTTTATTTAAATGTCTTCTGGTAAGTAAATAAATGGCTGCAGTTAACTCAGTATACAAGTTCAATTGGCTGAATTGAGAACTAAAATTTACCTGCAGTAACAGTATCAGGGTATTTCTGAAATAAAAGATACCACACCTTGAGCCAAGATTCAGAGCAGAGTGGAGCTGAGTGGCAACATGCAACTAGAGCCTCAAGGCCTAGATGTAATAGCCAGATATTGTCAGCCAGGCAAATTTCCATATTGAGTTCTGTGAAACTGGAATGCTGAAAACACAGTCACCTGGAGTAAACATTTACTACCTTTCATCTTCAAGTTATTTTAAAACTATTAATTGACTTCAGAAGGTTCCAGAAACATTGGTGCTGCCATTCTAATTAAAGAAAATTAAACCACAGAACTAGAAAAGTTTTCCCTTTCTCTAAGTGATTAGCAGTGAGAAAAAGAAAACCCAGCCTCAAGATGATGCCTCAGGATTTCTGGTTTCCAGAGCTAGTTTTTAGTAAAAAAAAAAAAATCATCTCTTTCAAGCCACCCACAATACACTCAATACTGCACCTTTTCTTGCCAAGTAGAAAGAAATCCTCAGTTTTGGGTATCACATTTGGGTCAGGCTGGTGCAGCACAGCCCTCTCTGGAACAGTGTGTGCTTTCCAAGTCTGGTCAGACACACGTTGTACAACTGTGCCTGAAGGCAAGTGGCAGTGGTTTACATTAGGATCAGAACTGGGCTTGGGACAGTGAGTTCAGCAAGCATGAGAATAACGCTTCTTTCTTTAGCCATCTGCAGGCTCCACCCCGTTTCTCAAAATTGCTGAACTATTTACAAATGTTTAAGAGAATCTCTGGGTGATGTTTACACTGCCATGCATATCAGAGCTATACAACCAAGGCCCAGCCCAAAGACAAGAGCTGGGCTGTATTATCATAATATGTACTGGTTCTACTCTCCACTACCATACAAGGCACTTCTGCATTCCTCTGGTAACCTTCCATTACCTCCTAAGTTTTCCAGATCACTGCCAGATTTCTTAAACTCCATGGAATGATTACAGGCTTCCTAAATATAAAGCCCAGATTCTCTTTGGCAGTTTATATGGGAATTTCAAAATGAAAAGAAAAGGTATTTCAGAAAAGACTGGTAAAACCATTTATAGAACTGCACTGCAGTTATACAGTTTACAGATTCAATAAACTTTACTGGTTAGAGTGAACCAGGCCTCAAAATATCCCCGTGAAGTTGCTGTTACAGCCATCCCACATAGGATGGGAATGGAGGAGCAGAATGCCCAAGGAATTTAGACAATGTCTGTTGCATTCAGCCAGTGACTGGAATTAGATGTTGGATGTTTCTGCTTTGCAGTCATACTCTGCAGTCTGCTAAACTGTGCTGATTCCTTGTGCTTTTAGAAAGAGGTAAAAGGATAAAAAGGATTCCAAGCAGTCTATATTGATACTTTCCATGCATTGCAGTTAAATTAGGATGGGCTAAGAACCTGTTTGCTGTAATTAGATATCTGTTGAGGAATATTCAGTTTTAGAGATAATTTCCCTAACACATTAAAAAAACCTAACCAAAATAAAACAAAAAAGAAATTGAATAGATGCAAGTCCACAAAAGTGGCTTGAAAAACTTCTGAATGCCTATCATATTGAGTGTTTTTGAAGCGAAAAAAGTGCATTGAATTCCTGGAATGAGAGAGATGCTGTTTGCATTCTGCCCACAATGTTCTGGCTCCCTATTCTGAAAGGTCATTAAAATGTTTTCTAAGAACTGATGAACTGTTTGCTGATTTTATTCTTGCTGATTATTCTTGACTTGTCTCCTGAATACACCACCAAACTTAGTAATTAAAAATACCTCCCAGCTTGTTTCAGCTGGAACTTTAAGCTATGTTGTTGACTTTTTTCCATAATTTCTTTGATGAATATGTGTCCAACTGAGACAAGATAAGCCTCAGTAGCTTCCATTGAGTCAAATTTCTACATGAAATAACTAAAAGGTGTCAGTACCTGAATCTTGCCTGTCAGAATGCGACATTTTTGGGTCCAGAAGTTGAAAGACTAGAGCCATAAGGCTGAACAGAGGGTCACCCCACCAAAACACACCCGTAGGAAATGCTGCAAATGCTGAATGTGGATTTTTCTGCCTGTCTGAAGCTTGCTAGTGTCAGCTAGAAATGGGTGCAGACCACACTGAAGTGTTAATTCAGGTACTTTTGGAAAGACTCTCTGGACAGAGTCATGTGTGGATGTGTTTGCCATGTAGGCGGTCTGTGTGTGAGACAGAGGAGCCTCTTCTCCTGCAACCTCTGCCAAACTTGGCAGGGGGATAGACATCTAATGTTAAGTTCCTAAAAGTTTCAAAATACTTGCAAAACAAGTTTTGTCTGTTGATGCTGAACCTCTGCTGAGCCTCAGCCTCTTAATAGACAAATTTCACATGGGCAAATAAGATCTAATGAATTCCCAAATCATGGGAAATGCATTAGTCAGAGAATGTATTAAGCCACAGAAACCCTCAGAGTTCTTGCCTGTGTGGAGTCTCTGCTACACAGTAAATGAAGATGATGATAAAAGTCATAAATACATTTATAAGTATGCTTTCCCAATTAGATTCTTTGAAGTCTCTAAAGGAGAAACTCTTGCTGCAAATTAATATAGTACAATTAGATTGTCAATCACAAAGCCTCTGGGAGCTAAGCTGCTTTGGTTCAGGTACTTGGAAATGCTTTGGCTGTTGTAAGAAAGATGCTATGGAGCAATGATCTTAGCTGGAGGGAGAAATGGCAGCTGGTAGTTACCTTTTCAGTGATGTGTGACAGTGAAAACCAGAGCAGGCCAGGAGATAAATACAACTAAATTGCAATTGCCATTGGAATAAGCAGGTTGTGACTGTGACTTGGCTGGACAAGGCCCTGAGTAACAATGTGCCCACAAATTTTATCCTGCCTTCAGCAGAGGATTGAACTGGGTGACTCCTAGAGGCCTCTTCAGTTTAAATCTTTGTGTGATGTAATGAGCCCTCAAACACTGATTCCACAGTTAGACACTTGGTTTTGCTTTTATGTTGCTTAGCTGTTACCAGTGCTCTAATTCCTCTGAATGAGATGTGAAATTCCTCAGAACCAGATGTTGCTAGGAAGAGTCATAAAGCTGACCTCGGGCAGCACACTGCAGCGGACCATTAGCACACAAGGCCACTTTTGCTTTACTGAAAAGAGGCACACCTGTTAATCACCATACAGGTGTAAGACATAACTTCTTATATGTAAGTGTGCAACATTGAGGGCATGGATTACTGCTGAATCACAGAATCACTGAATGGGTAAGACTGGAAAGGAGCACAGGGGTCATCTGGTCCAACTTCCCTTCTCAAGCAGGGTCATCCAGACCACATGGCACAGGATTGTGTACAGGTGGTTCTTGAATATCTCCGGTGAGGCAGACTCTACAACCTTGCTGAGCAGACTGTTCCAGTGCACAGTCACCTGCACAGTAAAGTCCTTTCGTATGCACAGGTGAATATGGGATGCACCTCCTGAGCAGCAGTTCCTGCCTGCTGCTTTTTGTGCTCAGCACCACTGAGCAGAGCCTGGTTCCCATGCCCTTGACACCCTCCCCTCAATACTGATAGACATTGATGATGTCCTCACTCAGCTGTCTCTTCTCAAGGCTGAAAAGGCCCAGTTCCTTCAGACTTTCATCATATGAGACGCTTCAACTCCTCAATCAGTTTTGTTGTCCTCAGCTGAACCCACTCCAGAAGCTCCAGGTCTGTCTTGTACTGAGGAGACCAAACTGGACACAGCACTCCAGATATGCCTCATCAGGGCTGAAGAACCACCTCTCCTCACCACCTGTCATCTTGAAGTCCTTATTGCACAGCCTTGATTATTGCAGCCTGTTTCTTACTCCCATGGCCTGGTTTCTACCCATAGCAATTAAACAGCATCATCAATTTTCCTTTTCTAGAGCAATTGAACTTCAGCACTCCATGTTTCTTACCTTTTAATAGTAAGTCAAAACTATTTCACAGTGCTTCCATGATTCAGGATTATGCCCTGGCTTATTACATGTTTTCCCTCTATTTTCCCACTCTGCTTATGTTAATTCTAGAATATCTTCGTTGAGCTTATTTCTCCCATCCAAATTCCTGGTCATGCTGTTTTCCAGTTCTACACTGCCTTCTAGACTTATAGCCCTGTCCTCAGCTTACTCCTTAAAGCCTTCAGAGCACGTCCTTCAGTTCAAAACTGATTTTCCTGCTGCTTCCCAGAGCCCTGCCCTGCAGATGAGCGCAGCACAGACGGCATCTGCTGGGGAACCGAGGAACATCAGGTGGCTGCTTCCAAGAGTTCACTTACTGCCAACAGAAAATCATGTCTTGACTCATGTAAACAACTCAGTCAGGGCAACCAATAAATGGCCTCGATGCTTTATTGTGACACCAATTTATTTTATTTTTTTTTTTAACAAATGAAAAGTTAACAAATTTATGAAGCTTGACTAGTTTCTCATAAACTGGGTGCAAAAGTTTTCTTTCACAATGCTGGGCATGAATCCAAATCTGAACAATGCTGGGCTTAATTTGTAGCAGAAACATCCTCTTATTTTTTTTCACTTGTTTTTAGTGGGAGAGGCAAAGGGGGAAACTGATCTGTAACACTTTGTCATGGCTGTTCATAGCAGTCACATTGCAGGCATGGTGGTGGCACCCTGAAGCAGGTATTGTTGGTGCTTGCCAGAGGTAAAACCCATCTGGCTCAGTTTGTGTGAGTGAGGCAGTGAACACAGGGTGGCAGTCTACAGTCTGAGAGCCTAGTCCTGGCTCAGATGGTTTTGGACTTTAGGTTCCTAAAGCTCCTTTATCCACCATTTTATGTTAATAAGAACATGGAAAAAATGAACTTGTTATTTTCAGTACTTGATGATAATTAGACAATATGTTTTCCATTTAGCACTTCTAGGGCCTCTTTGGCAGTACACTTAGCTCTCCTAAGTATCATTTTTTGGCCTTATGCTTAATTAACAAACTCAATTTACTTTTTGGCTGGAGGATGGAGTAAAGGCAAAGGTAGAAGGTCCTGGCCCATAGACCTTTTCAGCCTCAGCACTTTAAGCAATAAGGTAGTAGATGCAATGAGTGCAGAGAGGCTCCAACTATACCATTAACAAGCAGCTCTTTGCAAGACAAAAATCACCAAATCTACTTGTGTGTGATCCTACTCACTGCTGAGTGCTAACTTCAATGGTGTTTTCCAGTTAACATTAAAAATCATTAGCTTTTGTACTGTGTGTAGTACTAGCTACACATAGTATCATGGGTAGTTCAGGTTGAATATGAAATTCTTAATTGCTTAGGTCTACCTATAATGGATGACATGAAGGGTGCCTACTTGGAGGTGACCCCACAGCTTGATGGCTGGAACATTCTCCCAGAAGGTGAGAGGGAGAATTTGGAGATAAAATGCTTGAGGACAGTCTTGAATCAAGACTTCTCACTTCTGGAAGCAAATACTTCTCTCACTGAGAGACACAGAAAAAGGTGAACAAACCTTCCCTGTGTTTCACACTGAAAACAATAAGGAAAATAACATTTGCACTCAATGGAAACTGATGGATATGTGACAAGCAGTTGGAGTGTGCTCCAGTCAGGTCTGGGGCACTCCACAATCCTGACGCATGGAGAGGTGTCGAGGCCTAGCAAAAGATTTTCTACTGGCCTCTCCTATCCTTTTCCACCGCACAAAAACACTCATATATATTGATGTGAATCAGACTGGAATCTTCTCTGTCAGTGTTTTGCTTGGGCTGAGAAAGAAGGACTACTTGGCACCCAGAGGACTGCTCTTGTGGAGGTGATTTTAAGATGACTTTCCACTGAGATTCAACAAGGCATGGGACACTGCTGTGGTGGGAGAGCATGCCCAGGACCTGAGGACACTCTACCTGAACCCTGAATTTCTGCCCTTGAACTGTTACACACACTAGCTCCCTTCCTCCTGCTCTCATACAGCCATTGTGTCCCTGGTCCCTTGGAGAGCTTGCTGCTGGGTGAATTGCTGCTCCTTTCATGGACTGCCAGCCTTCTTCCTGCCACCCATTCCTCGCTCTAGATCCCAAACCCATGCTAGATTTATCAGGGCTATTGAGCAAAGTGTTACCATGCTGCCACCCCCACCTCACCAGCTCTGGGAACAGAGGGTCTGGAGTGTCCCAGTACTTCTAGCTCTGCAAGTAAACACTAATGGTGTTTGCTAATGGTCATCACCACTACAAAGTCAGATAATTTTGCTTCACACCATTAACTATGTTCAGATTCAAAACCCATGATTCTGGAAGCAAATGGGAAGTCGCTGTGTAGATTGCTCTTTAGCATGTCTTTAAATACATAAACTTTAGATTTCCAGAGGTAAAAATACATGTAAGACCTGATAAAAAGATGTTTTTCTTTTGTTTCTAGCATATGTATAACCATACTAAGTTTGAAATGTAATCCAAATCTCAGTAAAAGATTATTCCTACCATGTACAAATACATTTCTAATTCAAAGATGTGTTTCCTTAGCTTTGTTCTTTCAATTTTTTTGCAAAGCTTTTACCAGCCTCAATTTTACAGATGCACAGGATAGCTCTTCCTTAAATAAAAAGATTTAGCTATTAAAATGACTGCTTATAACTCTTTCTTACCAACAAAGTTCTACTCTTCAGCAAAGAACTTCAACATTCAAGAGAGGTCAAAATTTCATCTGGAAAGTATATATTTTTATTACTGAAGTATGCAAAAGCTTCCAGCTTCTATTCTTAGCTTATTAAGATAAATAGGCCCAAAGGGACTTCTAATAAAATAGCCAAAAAATGCAAGAGAAAAAACCCCAACACTTTACTGCCAATATTTTTATTATGACAGTGACAGAGTGAAATCTCTTTAATGCTTGTTTTCAAGCTCCAGTATGTTGATATATCATTTAGCTAACACAAAAAAGCATTATCTGCAGGAACATAAATTCTTTCCTAGCTGATTACAAGGACAGCTCAGCACTCCTAATAATCTCTGACCTATTGTGAAGTAACTAGCAGTACCTTTGTCTACTCTCTGTACAACCTGTACGTTACACCTGATGTTCTCAAGACATGATCCCTTCCAACTAGTGCATGAAGAGAAAATAAACTTAGGATGCCCCATAGGAGAAACACCTAGATGCATCAGGTTCCAGGGAGCACAGCCAGAGGGATCAAGAGGAGTGCCAGCAAAAGCCAGCAAGTCAACATGCTTCAGAAGAGGCCTGGAAAAAGTTACTCCTAGTTGATGGACTATTGAAATTGTTTGGTTTGACATAAATTTCCTTAGCAATTGTGTCTTGGTGGAATAAGTAACTCCTGAGGTATCTCTAGCTCAGCTTTGTAAATGAAGGTTATACAATAATAAATTCTAATAAACAAAACTGTTCAAAGCAAGATTTAAAGTGAAAAGTATGACTGCTATCAGTCCATGTAATCACATTAATAGGAAAGAAGTTACACAGCGTGGCAAAGGAAGGGCAAGGAAAGGTGCAAAAGATCTTTTCACAGTTATTTATAAAAGTCAGCTGCATCTTTCAGAAGAGATGTTAGTGAGTGGGTGAGGACAGATGTACTCAAGACACATAAAACCCAGCCACTATTAAGCTACCTTATGGATAATCATTAAATAAGACCTTATCCCTCCCCCAGACACAGCATTTCCCGTACAGGTTAAAGTACAAAACCTGGTGCAGGTTAAGTTGCACTTACATGGAAAAACCTTCTCTTACTGAGATATTCTGGTGTTCCTTGGTTTAAACCTGCAAATCTGGCAAGGATACAGGTTATTGGTATGAGCTGAAATACATATATTTTTGTACTTCCTGAGGACCTCTGAGAAAAGCTGTACAGGCTTCAAGAACAAGGATGCAAAGTTTACAATTTAAGACAGCATATAAAAATCCCAGTGTATCTCAGTGAGTCTTATTTTCACAGGACTCAAAGGATCACAATGCACTTTATTTTCTCAACACATTACCTCACTTGTATGAATTCAAAACTTCCCATCCAATGTCTCAAAATAGTTTATGTGAACAAAAAATAACACTACGTTCTGAAGTTGTGCATTTGTTGGAACAAGACCCAGTGTTTCGCACCTATAAGCACGTGAACAATGTAACAGAGGACAGTAATCACTGCACAGTGATTGATACAGGTGTTCAGTTTTTAGGAAATAATGTCCAAGGTAAGTAAGGGAACATTTCCCTTCCTGCTCGCCTCCCCTGAAGAAGACTGAAGAACAGAATTAGTAGACAATTTAAAGTGAAAACCACTAGTTTTATTTATAGGTGTTACAATACAATCACCATAAAACTTACAGGAATCAAACGTAAGAATTGCATAGACTTTTCTTTAAAAATTAATTATTTTATTAATTTTTTAGGCCAAAGACTTCCCATTTAGTGTTTGGCACAAAGATATCTAAGAAGCTTCACTGTAGGTCTATAATTATTAAATAAAAGAAAGAGCCACACATTTGGTTTATCTAGTAAGCAAAGCTAATACACAGCTGTGAATTTTTTCACTCAGATACAGGAAGTTTTCTGGGAAAGACTTCTTAATGCTTTGGTTCAGAACTTGGAAATCAAAAGCAGGATCCATTTGCAGAAATACATTCTTGGAAATGCATACAGTACTATGTGCCACATCCCTCTTGATAGAAGGCACAACTTAGGAAAGGAACATTCATGATATAAAACAGAAGCCAGTTCTGAAAGGCTTAAAGTGACACCCACTACTTCTGGCAATTTTTTTTTAAATCTAAGCAAGACCTGCTCTTATTTTCTAACACCAACACCCCCCCACCCAATCTATAACATAACTTTAGTATTTGTAAAATTAAAGCTTTTCCAGGCATGAACATGAACCAGCATTTTTCTACTGGTGGAGTTACTTTCAATACTAGACATGAGAAGTCACTATTCCCCCAAGAACCCATGTGTCAAACCCAAAGAAATTATTAAAGGCAAATTTTTATGCAAGTGTCATTCAGTCTGCATACTTGAAGTCAGAAAAACAAAGCTGTACATGGCAATAAAACTGATCATTTTGTCTAAAGTGCTTGATGAAAACAGATAAACTATAAAAATGATAAATTAGTGAAACCAAAGGTGGAAGAGTTACATTTATCGTACAAAACAAGATAAATTGGAGCATTTTCACATTTTCTTGTTCCATTAGACAAGATACAGCAGAAAGATTCTTCAGAGTGAAGAGCTCCCTTAGAATGTACAGAGTATGTAACACATTTTTTCTTACAGTTCTGTGATATGAAGTAATTTGAAGTGAGATTCAGAAACAGTATTCCAAAAGAGAAAATATTAGTATAGCTAAGAAATGAGGATTACATAGGAAGCTTTAGACATTAAAAAAAAATCTTTGGGAAATGCTATTTAATACTTTCAATAATTTTAAATGCCCTGACACTATATATTTTACAGTAGAAATGCAAGAGCCTTTGGAACACAGCAATCCTTGATTAGTTCTGTGCATGTCTTCTTTCAGGACATCATCTTTTCCTTACATGCCACTGAGCAGAAAAGCATCCCTTCCATAGATATGAACTTCTGGCCAATGAGACACTTGCTGCAGCAGGAGCACAGGAAGCATTCCCTCTTAGCATGCCAGTTGAAGTTGTTGTAGCTTACACGCTGAACCTCTGGATCTATGGCATTGTGACAGCCCTGGCAGATCTGGTGAGAAATCAAACAACACTGAAATGAAACACACACATGCTCTCTTCAAGTGCAATAAAACCTGGAACTCTTAAATGTTCTTGGAGGAGAGAGACAAGTGCTAAAAGAAGCCTTTAAAAAAAAGTCTCCAGCTTTTGATTTTTTCTTTGTTTTTGAAGTGTTTTGATTAGAATTCAGCTCAGGGCACAGAATAATAAAATGAACACACAAGTTATTTGCTGCTGGGACTAAGCTTAGACAGTTATGATGGTTAGGATTTCCCACTACCCAAATAATCCTAAAAACCTTTTATGTCAAACAGAACAGATCTTCATATATCAACCTAAATATGTGAAGAGATTAGCTACAAATCTTCCTGTGCATTGACAGCTCTTTGGTTATGCCAAATAATTAAGGGATATTAAGGAAAGTCTTGAATGCAATTTATCTTAAAATCCAGTTGTTCACAAATTATAATTTAGATTGAGAAAGTTAAGAGGAAAAAAAAAAAGCCTCTCCAAAAAAAACAATTCCTCACACCAACCTCATAATATTATTAACTGACAACTAGAGATGACCATTTTTTTCTCCATTCACTTTGTAAATCACCTAGGTGCACATTAGACTGAGCCCCCAGCTAGTAGCTAGCTAACTTACAGATATGAATGGACCATCATCTCAGATTAGTTGCCAGCATAACCACAAATCAAGAACTACCATTCTTTTCCAAACTTCTAGCTTTATCCTGTCAATCACTCTTCTTTTTAACATGTGTGGGTAGAAATAAATGAAACAAAAGTACCTAGATTGCAGTATTTAACTACAGGCCTTTAACAGCAGCTGAAGTTCATTCCCACCAGGCTTAATGAACTACAACTGAGAAAAATTTAGCAGCATCACTCATCTTCATCTACTTTACTCCTGTTACCAAACCACTGGCTAAGTTCAAGGTGTTTTTCCAACAGGTTCCTCCCCTCCACCCCAGTAGTGGCTTTTGTTCAAGTTTATGAAGTCACAAAACACTAGCCTGCCTAAAGTTGTGGTTTTTGGTTTATTTTTTTCTGAAGGGCAAGAAGATGACTGACTCTAGCCTAAATATCCAATTTATACTCTTCAGATACTCCCAGACTGAGAAAAAGCAAGAGTTTGAAACTCCACAGACTTACATTCCCTTCCTTCACAACACCAAGACATCTGCAGGGACCTTACCGCAGCATGATTCTTCATGTAGCAGGATTTGCAGACTGGCTTGTCATTCACTGTTATATAGGTTATCCCAGCCAGGACACAATCACAGTCAAAACAGCAGAAGTGTTTCAGATGCCAGTTCTGCCCCTCTGCGAGAGTATATTCATTGCTGAATATTAGCTAGGAGGAAGACACAAACAAGTGGACAAGTGAACAAGCACATTCATTTGAACAGTGTACCTTTTAATAAACTTAGCCTCTGGATGTTTTGTGATTTGCAGGGAATTCCCAGTGGTTCCACCACTGTTTGTTTCCCCAAAAGCCTCCATGCTGCTCCCAAGAGCTCAGAGATGCCACAGGCCCCAGGAGGGCTGTTCCCTGGTGCGGCCCAGGGTCAGTTTGGCCCCTGGTGTCCCTGATAAGGAAACAACTGCATAAGTGTGACTTGTTGGAGAATTTGCTCTCACGTATTACATCCTATGTTCCTATAGAATTGTGCAAAATTACCACCAAATCCAAAGCAAACTATGGGTTTTCCTGAATGTGCAGTGTCCATATTGGTTTCAGTTCTTTGTAACTAAAATATCAACTATACTGGTGAAGCCATATCATCTTCCTGCACTGAAATGTTTTACTAAAACTCCTAAACACTTATCAGAACAAACTTTTGAGCTAGAAGAAAGGACTAAGGACTAAGATATTTCCTACCTCATCACATCCAGCACAGCGGGGTCTTTCACTATCACAGTAATGTCTTCCACAATAGAGGTTACCATTCTTCCAGAAGTAGATCATGTCTACTAGCAGTTCACCGCAGGTGCCACAGACAAAACATCCTGGATGCCACAATTTGTCATATCCAGCACGTTCTGCATAGACAGCTGGGTCACCTTCCTTCATGCTTAGTTTGCAGTGATAGCAGGACTGGAAAGAGATTATCACCAAGTTAATTAAGTCTTTGAGAGATATATTTATAAAAATTACATACTATTGATATATTTAATGCATTTTATCTTTCCAGACTGAAATTAAAGCATTAGTTTAATCCCATGAGTAGACAGCAGTGGTTCAGGATATATCTGTACCATAGGTTAGGTTCAACTAAGCCATTCAAGATGATGCACATTCCACTGTCATAGCATTAGTGCTCCTTAAAGGGATTGTTGTACTTTGCTGTATTCACATTCTGCAATTGCAGTCCAGTGTTTAAAGAAAACAACATGCAATTAAAATTCATGTTATGCTCTGAAAACTTTACATGCTTAGGAACAAGGACAGAATAATGATCCTCCATCCAAGCTAACCAACTATGACTAGAATGCATGACAAAGAAATGGCTGCACTTATAGGTCTTGAGAAGACCAAGCCATATCTGCATCACTGGTGGGGAGAATAAAAAAATAGTGAATATTTCAAACTGATTCTGTTTAAAGCCATGTTCTAGGGATGCTAGTCACTCATGGCTGCTGTCCAACAGTCTGTGATTAATGATTTTAGGACAAGAGAGTGACTACGGATAAACTACAAAGTGTACATACACAGCTACACTACAAATAGTTCCAGAGACTTCACAGTCTGCCCTATACCTGCCTACAGAGAGGGTCGTGCCATCAAGTAAAAACATCAGATGATTTATGTTACTGAAGCAAATTTTTTTTATCTACAGTTTAATCACCAGTTTGGCATTTCCTGCACTCCAGCTGGTCTGTGGACTGGGCTGAACATCCTGGGAAGGTTTTCCTCTATGACTCACATCAGCCACAAATGGCTTTGTGTGTGCATATAAAAATAAAATACATATAAAGTGCCTTGGCTACAAGGCATATTGATCAGATCCCAGATACCTGACAATTTCAAAAGATAGATAGAAAGCCACCAAAAGAAGAAAAACTTGGAACTGAAACAGAATGCAGAATGTAGGAAAATTAATGAAAGGTAAAGTTCAAATATACATGTATATAAAGATTTCTGACCTTTTTACTTTAGACCTCATACTCCAAAAGAAGCCCACTGGAAGAAGGTTAAATAGCTGCCTAGACCTAAGTTTAGGCAATGTGATTCACCTGCCTACCACTTACATCATCTCCAGCTTTGGTGGTTAAAAGGTACCTAAAAATTTCCTTCTTTACAAGATGAAAATATGCTAAGTACATATTTTTCTTTAATTCAGCTTTCAGTCATGGTGAAAAAAATTTGTATTTGCAAACACAGAGACAATTACTATAGGTATATTTACATTAATAGTGGAGACCTGGTTGTTAGTGTTGTTTGTTTTACTTTTTTATTTTTTATCAGGTTTCAAATAAGTGCAGTCTATTCCTATAATGTAAATTAATTTTTCAAGAGATTCTTTTTTACCACAGCTACAGGAGTACAGCTTTCAAACTTAGTCTGAAAAACAGTGTACAAGAAAATCTGATGAGGAAAAATGCAGAACCAATTAAAAAGTGTGGACATGGATGGCATTCTTCTGCTAAGTATTTAAGAGCTCTTCTGTATCAATTTATGCTGAACTGTTAAAAAGCAGTGGAGATAACGCTAAATCATAAAGCTGAAACAAAGTCGCATTGCAAAAGTAAGACACCGCCACCAAAATACTTAAAAATAACATATCTAAATCCTGATTATTTAACCCAGTGCAAAGTCAGTACCTAACAACAGATCAGAAACCCAAATGTTCACTTATGCCATCAAGCACTTACAAGCCTCTTTCTAAATCACAGCCCACAGTGATAAGATATGCTTGGCTTAAACTGCAGGAAGAATACTCAGGTACTGGAGTAAGAAAAGTCTGGAAGTGATAAACAGGTGTAATGTAAAAAACAAAGCCCCTTCTGATACAATTACTCATGAGGACAGAGTGCCTCCTGCTATTGACTTATTATAGTCCAAGGCAGTTGGTCAACAGGGTACAATGCAAGATGTGCATTTCTGTAGGTCCTCCTTGAGGAGGTAAGTTAAGAATTGCTGCTGTGAAACTAAAGTAAACCAGCAGGAAAGGCTGATATAAGACAAAATGACAGTAACCTGATCAAGCCATGGTAAAATAACTTGTTTCTTAGATTCTCCATAACAAGACAGGTACCAAAAAAAAAAAAAAAAGGCAAATAGCTACAGGTAACCAAATGGCTTGAAAATTTTTAGGGTAAGTGGCCATGTTCAAAGCTAAAACCTAAGTGCTGATTTTATATTTCACACCAGGAGTCATATATATGAAAATCATACATGTATTTCTGTCAGTTCAGAGACAAACAACAAAAAACACATCACACACCCTAATAATACCAAAAGTCAAATTCTACAACCAATGTTAACCAAACCTTTTTCTCCATCTAGAACTTGTATATTAATTTTCTCTAAGCAACCTGCAGACAAATATTTTTAAGGATTCATACACATAATAACAACTTTTCTAGAAATCAACTTATAGTAGAGCTTTTGACACTCCTAAGTAATGTCTACCTCCACTAAACTGATTTAATGTTCCTTCAGTAATCCTACCCCTATTTTGAATTTGTAATTGGCAGCTGAGATATGCACAGCAGTAGTTATGTCAGAAACACTTGATTAAGGACAGAATTTTTGAAATATCAATGAAAACTGGGTAGTTTTATATACTTTGTTTTTTGCTGGGCTATTACAAGGAGAAATCAGATGCTGCCTAAGGAAAAAAAAATCAGTAAGAAAATGGAGCTGAATATGAAGAGAAAGCTAGCCATTGTATGGTTCAACTTGTTGGACACAAGATGGAGAGATGTTACTTTATTATTCCTTAATTTAATTTCACTTTAAACACCATTTGTCAAGTGGGTAATTTCAGTGCTCTTCCAAAAAAGAGGAGAAAACAAGCTTCTAAAATTAAATTAACTCTTCAAGAGGAGAAGAATGTAACAACTAGTCCATAAGATGACACAAACTTTTTGCTTGTTATTCTGTAAAAGCCACCCTAATATACTATCTCCAAGCTAACATGTTTTTGCACTGAGGATGAAAGTGTCACCCAGGAAGTTATTTGCTGCAATGAATTAAATACTTTCAGAAACCATGCCTCTATGCAGACATTCACAACATTTTCCAGTTCCTTCTTTCCCTCCCCAGATTTTTGCTATTCCAAACTGACAAACAATTTAATTGGGCTAAAATGACCAAATAGAACACTCAGATGATAATATACCTTCTTGCTTTATCTTTCCATTCTTATACTTACATATTGAGATGCTTTCCGATCTGGGGACTTCTCCATTGTTCCAACAGTAGATGAGGTACCTCTGCCACCACCATTTTTCAAGTTATTCTCATCAGGAGCTCTCACTTCCACATCCCCAGGGAGCTTGACATCTCCTACACCCAGTGCCTCTTTTTTGTACTTCTTCACGAACTGCTCCATATGCCTGACTTCACTGGGGGAAAGCTCGTGGCACTTGGACGGGTCCTGGTCGTGGGCAGGCAGCTGCTTCGCCAGCTGCTTCTTCCTGTACTGTGCGCCCTCCGAGCCGGCCACGGGCTGCTTCTCCTTGGGCAGCATCTGCATGTACTGCTTAGCCTGAATAGCAGGAATCACACATCAGATGGCACTTCAGCTACACACCCCTTCTCATAAGCAAACACAACTAAACTGACCTCTACTGTTTTTAGCGACAGTCAAATTTGTCAAAAACAAGGTTTTTTTCCATAAACATTAAGCTCCTGAAAAAGTAATGGAGATAAAATACAGCAGATGCATTAACTGGCTTCTTCCCAGAGTAAGAGAAAGACTCCTTTTTAAGCCTTTTACAACATACAGAAAAGAGTTATTACTTCTCTGAATAAATAACATTTACACAGCACCTTGTCTCTATGTGTGAATACTGATCATGAGTATAGTCCTAGAAAAGTAAAAACTGAAATAATCTGCTTGAGGCATATAGCCCATTGAAGAAATTGAAGAAATAACTCCAACTAAATTAGGGGAAAAAAAATCTCTAGTTTAAATAAAGCAATGACAAGGCTAAAAACCAAATTGGTAACTCAATGTTAAGTAAGTCTTAGATGCACAAGGTTTGATTAATTCACTGAAAAGAGATAATGTCATTCTGGCACGGCTTGCACAACATTTTGGTACAATAAATTAGTAATCAAAGTTTGAAAAGTGAAGCAAGATCCTCAGAAGGCTATCTATCATCTCATCTACTTCAGCTGAAAATATACTGGAAGAGAGCTGCTCTTTTAGATGTCAACACCAACCTTGCTCTTGCCATATACAGTAAAAGCTATAAGCAAGATCAAGTGCTCCCCTTAACTTGAAACAATTATATAAATTGATGTGGTGCTGGGTATTGTTTTTTTTTTTCCTTTAAGCCTACACTCCATGCAAATGTTTCAACTTTATTAAAAAAAGAAAAAAAAAAAACAGAAAAAAAATAGAAAGAGAGCAGGTTACAGAAACTGGACTCCAGGGAGCTAGCAGATAACTCTTAATCCTGTGTATTAAAAACAACCTCATCTCCCCAGGTTTTTAAGAATTTCTACAGACAAACTTCCATAAAGCAAGATGAGAGATGCAAGACTCATTAAACAGGCACCATATTTTCAGTTTTGAGGAGGAAGAAAGGAAGACTACAAGAGGCATACTTATCCTTCCAGTAAGCTCTACTAGTTTATCTCCCACCAACTCTTGACTTGAACATGAAAAAATGCAAGTTGGACTTACAAGTGTCTGATTCTGAACAGGAGGAGCCCACTCATAAGTCACAGTATCGATGGTTACGCTCTTCTTGTAGGGCACTGGGCTGGTCAGTATCATCACATTGCGTTTATACAAGGGAATGCCATCATTCTTCAGCTTTGCAATGAGGGTTGTGTATTTTGTATCCTCAAAGAGTTTCCCCACTTTCCGATCTTCCTCACTGCTTGAAGGGATATCATGCTCCTCCTGGCCACATTTGCAGTTGCGGCATATTTTCCTGAAATTCATGGAAACAGCAACAAAATTACAATCTCACACCATCTGGGTGTGTAGTAACATCACCAGGAGCCCAAACCTTTGTTTTCAGTGTTTTGTTTAGGAAATATACACTTTTTCTGTAATATGTGAAACACCTCCTTTATGTGCCCTATTGTATTTTTTACATTGTTTATTTACAGATACTGTTATCAGATAGATATCAGTCAACTACACGAATGCATTTTTAATGTGAAGCTATGTCATTTCTTCAGTTGCATCTCAGTACCGATTAAACACATACATATCCATTATCAGTCACCTACCAGATTTATTATAAGATAACTCAATGCATCAACATGATTCCCCCAGCTATCATTTGCTTGAGATTTTAGTTTTTCAGCTGCTCTTCATACATTCAAAGTTACATACAATATACTATTTTCTTCATATGTATTCCACTGTATGCATGATATTTGGTTATCACCAGGTTGCTATTGCCTGGAAACAAATACTTCCAAGAAAGGAAGAAAATGCATACAGACATATGAAAAGTATAATTGCACCAAGTTCTGTTCAAAGCACAGAATTTAAAGAGAAGATGAAAGAAAAGCTAAAGGCTTATATGGATAAAGCCTTTCAAAACAGAGGTACTGAACCAAGTCAGAGGTGGTCTGGCACAAGCTATAGAGAGACTTTTCACAGAAAACAGCCTTAAAAGGTAGAAGTATATCTACTTCCTTGGATATAAATTATATTCTTTCATATACAACATATTTCAATTGCTTTGGCTAACGAATATTAGAAAGTAATTTGTTGCCTTGAGCATAATTAAACAATTCACATATAATGAACAGAACCTTGGATTAGACAAGCTAGTTCATTATTTATTAACAGTGTCTCCAGAACTTCAGTTCAAAGCAGTCAGCCACAAATCAGAGAAACTAGATGTTAACTAGGGGTTCTTATTACAGACTAAGAAAACATACCAACCTTCTGGATTTCTGGAGTTTGAAGAGGAATGAGCAGTGGTTTACCCCATTATTCATCCTTCATACAACACATAGCATAAACTTTAGCTATAAAATGCTTCTGAACCCTGCCTGCCAAAACTCATCAGACTAACACTGTTCTGCATCTTGCTTTATACAGTCTTGAAGGCAAGTTAGGTGTCACAAGATATGTCACAGGAACACAACAAGAACATGCCATGACTACAGCAAGCCCTGGAGGTGATGGGAAAGGAAGGAGGACCTTTAATTAGCAACCTGAAGTGATACACGGCCAGCCACAAAATATGCTCTCTGTATGGACACCAGTTTAGGATGTGGTGTAATAATATTTCAGTGTGTGGTGAATGCTGCACTGGTCATTTGGTTACACAGAAAACATACATTGTGGTAACTTAAGTTTTAAAGCCCACTCCAAATAAAAATACGTAAATTCTAAAAATTAGCCACTCATTCAAAATAAGAATGTTAAGCAGAAGGGACTTCACTTTGCAACACAAATACCTAAAGAGATCACTAATTGAGATGTAGATTGTCTGACAGCTTCCAACTCATTTCCACAACAGGAAAGATGTGCAGAATTTCAAAGCTGATACTTACCTGAATAGCTACTATACACTGTTCACTTTGCAATCTCCCAGTTTACCACAACATTCAAGCATGAACTAGCATTTCCCACTAAGCGTAAAAGCTTTACTATGCATCTCAAGCACTCAAAACATAAAATTTTGCAAGATCTTCAACATCTGTCTACACAAGTCCTTTACATAGCTAGTACTTAGAGACTATTTAATATACTAATAAAGCAATTCATACTCATTTGCTCATCTTTTACGGCATGCATGTGATTATACCTTATTACCAATTCCCAGTCATATCTTTTTTGAGATCTAATACCAGGTGACAGAATCAGACCTTGCTTTTTGCAGATTTAGTGATTTACATCATGATCACCATGCAGCTTTATACCTCAAAGCACACATGCCACTGGAATTTAAGCAGTTTGTCCATCCAAACAATGACACTAAACACTGTATTTACTCTTAGAACTTAAATCTTTAGCAACAGTAACCCCCAGTTTTACACTCGTATCTTGATAGGATGTGATTTAATAACACCAGTGAAGATCAGACATTCTTGGGCTCCCTGCGCAAACTTACACAACTGAAGTACAATCGTGCTGTCCAGAACTGCTCTGCTTGCAAGGCAGAGCTCAGTAAGAACAGCTCATTCTGCTATACTGCCTGTGTGACACAGGCTGGGCACTCTACCCTCTCTACAGCATCCAGCCACAGTAAAGCAGCACTGACAGCAGTGAGAGACCAGACCACCCTCCACAAGCTGTGGTGGAATTCATCCTAAGGCTTTCATGTGTGCTGGAAAAGCCACAAGAGCACCCTTTTTGCTCATGTTATGTCATGAAATTGCGTATCTTTTTCCTAATAGTATTCCTTCAGAATTCAGAATAGCTTAGAGATTCTATTTCTACTTTCCATTAGATGAACACCCTGACTCAGTTGCTGTTATTATTCTTGGTCCTACCTTGAAGGCTTAACGTTTCACTGACTGCAGTATCTGTGAGAGATTTTTTTTTGCTTTCCTCATAAAGAAGTAGTGGTGAAGAAGTGAAAGCACACCATTTGTCCTTAGGTCCTTCCTGGGACTCACTGTGAAAACTGGCATAGAACTACAGTGCTTTATACTTGCCTTGAAAATAATGAGATGATGAGATGAAAATAATCTTCCTCATCAGGAACCCACTGAAAATAAGAATTTGACTGTGTACATCTTAGTTTAACCTCCTTGCTTTTTCAAAGTCAAGTGAATAATTCTTTGCCAACAGTTTGCAAGAAGCTGTTACCAGGGCTATGTTACAAGTGTAATACGGGCCTTAGAAATTGATTACCATTATGCCTCTGAATGCAGGACAAAACAATACAGAAAGAATGTGCAGAATGCTGAGTCACAACTGATGTCAGCATATCTCAGTAAATCGAAGGAAAATCCTTTAGGCTGTTGCCATTTCCCATGCTCCCCAACGCTCCCCCTGGATCTCAGCCACATGAAGATGTTCATACAGCTGCTAACAGTAAAAAAGTATCCTGTCCTGATTTATAATCTCTCCTCTTTAATAATTTCCAGCACTAAAAGATATCCAGTTGATACTTAAATACATAACTGTTCCTGAACAGTACTGTTCACAATTTAGTCCTAATTTCTTTCAGTAGTTGCCACATTAGTCACTCACTGTCCCCTCTGAAGAAGGTATATTGCCAATTAATTCTCTTTAGAATAGACTGGTAGGTAATTTTTTGACTGTATATTTTGGAGTATCTAGTATATAGTAAGGTGGTGTTAGGTACTCCTGCTTATGTCTTCACAGCTCTCAGGACTTCATCAAAGCAGAGCAATGTCGTTGACACCCCCTCCCTACCCCCCAATAGCAGCAATTTGAAAAGCTTTTCCCACTCAAAACATGGAAGATAGGGAGGAAATTTCAAAATCTATGGAATGAAAAGTTGCATATCATTGTAAAGACAGGTCTATTAGATAATGCCTTGCTAGCAGGTCTTCAGTAGTTAGAAAAAACAAGGGAGAAAGGTATGGAGATTCAACTCTCTCTAGTGATGAATTTCTGTGTGCTGAATGTCTACTGACACAAAGGATCAAAGACTTCCAGTTCCTTCTCCAAAATGAAATGTACACCATCCTCCTGATTGCTCCTGATTGCCTACATGTTGGTGTATGAAGAAGAAAAATAAGATGGCTCATGATCCTTCCTATGCTGGCTCCTAGTGACAGGAGGCAGTAGCTGCAGGCACAGAGAAATCCTCAAAAGACCTGGCAAGTCCCAAGGCTTGTGCCCTCCATGCACAACAACTAACCTCCTCCTATTACAGAATCAGAAATCCAGATGGTCTAAATATCTCCAATGAGGGAAACTCCACAGCCTCTCTCTGGGCAACCTGTTCCAGTGCTTGGTCACCTGCACAGTACAGAAGCTCTTTCCCATATTCAGGTGGAACTTCCTGTGCAGCAGTTTCTGCTCATTGCCCTAAGTCTTATTGCTTGGCACCACCGAGCTGAGCATGGCTCCATCCTTTTGACACACTCCCTTGAGATACTGATAGACATTGATGAAGTCCCCTCACTTCTCGAGACTGAACAGGCTCAGCTCCCTCAGCCTCTCCTCCAGAGAGAGATGCTCCAAGATGCTCCAGCCCCTTAATCATCTTGGCTGCCCTCCACCAAACCCATTCCAGGAGCTCTGCATCTCTCTTGCACTGAGGAGCACAGAATAGCACATAGCACTCCACCTGCAGAATGCACCCCAGGACACCACTGGCCTTCTTGGCTCCCAGGGCATCCTGCTGGCTCAGGGAGAGACTGTATTCCACAGGTCCTTCTCCACAGAGCTGCTTTCCAGCAGGTCAGCCTTCAGCCTGTGCTAGTGCACAGCATCATTCTTCCCCAGGTGCAGAACCCTGTATTTGCCTTTGCTGCATTTCAGATGGTTCTCCTCCACCCATCTTTCCAACCTGTCAAAATCCTCCTGAAGGGCTGCACAGGACTCTGGTGTATCAGCCACTCCTCCCAGCTTTGCATCATCAATGAAATTACTGAGAAGGCATTTTGCTTGGTCATCCAAGTCTATGATTTTGTGCTTCCTTCTGTCATGTTTTCTTGCTATTAATGCAGCTATAAGTAATTGCCACTGCTTTGAACTGCATCTCAATGCTTCCCTGCCAGCTGTAGTATCAGAAAATCTTACGGCCAACTTAGGGCTCACCCTGCCTTCCACATACTGTATCTGTGCAGAGAAGCCACATGATGAAAAAGATCGCTCCCAAGCTTAAGAGTCTTGTTTTCAGAGGTTTATTTTAACAACTTGGGAAGTCACATAGGGGACAGTTACCACTTTCTGATATACATGCAACCAAGATAAATCAGACCCTTCTCTCCTGTTTTTAGCAACTTCTCACTCCAGTGCCATAGTTCCCTCTAGTGGGAAATACATTCCCAAAGAGCAATATCTAACTAATTGAGTAGCAATCTCTTACATCCAGCCTGACCCACTGGACAGCTGTGGGGGCTGTTTTGCAGCCTGAAATAAATCTAATATCTAAATTAAAAAGACCTTCTCCACCTTCTGCAGCTGTTACACTTGGACAGAAACATGATTCTGATGACAATTTTAAAAGCAAAAGCTATTAACTCACTAAGATAAAATCAGGCAATTGTAACCATTCAACTACCATTGTATACCACATCTCTCACTTTATATTCAGCTTGCAACACTGAGGCTATCAGAACTTCAAAATTTAGCAATAAATTTTACTAAAGTCTTGGTTTACTACCATTTCTATACTAGCCTCAATTTACAGTTCTGCCTCTACAAAACCTGCCCACACAGTGTGTCAAGATTTATAGCACAAATGTCTTTAAAAAGTATGTTCCATCCCAGGAGAGATATATTCCAAACACCCCCAGTATAGAGAAAAAGGGTGTAGTAATTTCTTGTAAAGCCCTGCTACTTCATTGGATTTTTTGTGCACTTTACAATCTGACTCCCCAGAGAAAAAATTGAGGGTCTTTTGTATGGAAGTACCAAAAGAAATCACATGTTGGCTCTCTGAGGAACAGCATTTTCATGTATCAGACCAAGAGCCGTGCGATGTGCTGAAGCTCCTCGGCTGTCCCCAGGAGAGGGCAGTGTCAGCCTTGCACAGCCCGCAGCAGAACCACGCCCGGCACACGCTGCAGCCACGGCCCGGCTTGCTGGGCTGCATCCGGATCCTGTGGAAGTCACTGTGTTCATAATGCCCTTTTGGAGCCGTGCTTTGGGGCTCTAGCTAAAACAGCCTTGACAGCACTTGCAGTACTGGGCACTTCTGGCACAAAGTCAAGGCTTTGCTGTTTTTGAACTCTACTTGCTGAGGTGGGGGCAGAGAAGCTGGGAAGGGGTACATCTGACTCAAGTTGGTCAGTGGGGTTTAAATGCTATGTAACATCACAAAAAGTGACAAATCAGAAATACAGCATGAAGTCAGGGTTTCTGACTTCTTAAGTAGTTACAGCTTGGAGACTGGCTGGGCATCAGTGTGCTGGTGGGGATGGCCAGTGATTCCCTTTGCAGCACTTGCTCACCCACCACTTCACCTAATAAACTCACTATTTCAACCCATGAGTCACCTCACTTTTGTTTCTCCTTTTTTGTCTCCCACTCTGATGTCTGGGACAGTGAAAGAGCAGCTGTATGAATGTTTGGCTGCTGACCAGGGTCAATCCCTACCCCAATTATTCTCCCAATGTGTAACTGTTTCTCTAATTACAATTCTTACTTCACCACTTGTCTTTTACAGACAAGTAGCAATTAAGTATGTGGGTAAACTTGAACTGATTTTGATGTTATAAAGACAATATTCTGTCCACTTGTGCTACAGTTTGTTCCTACTTAAAACAGAGTTTCAGATTTAAAGGCTAACAACTGAGTAAGCAGCTATTTGGGATGCAGTGTGTTCCATTTAAGTGGTAGACTACAAAAATACATGCATAATCCAAAGCATATTAATACATTTTTTCCTTTGAAAACTATTTACACAGAACTGAATTAAGACTTCAGATTCACACTCTTACTGTCCCCACTAGCAGCTCTGCTGTAGAAACAGCTATTTTCCAACCCATTCTTGAATTCTCTCAATTGTTAACTTTCTGACTGTTTCAGAGGTATGCGCCACATTTGTCTGACACTTAGATGAAGCTTCTCAGACTACTTCCAGCCACCTTATTTATCTGGTCTATCCTATTTGGACTCAATTTCCAAATTAAATCTTAGCTAGAAAGTCACTGTTTTTACATCTTTTTCATTACTTACTCTTTAATCCACTGCTGTCTACAAATTCCTACTTTTCTAGGAAAGACAATGTTCTGATGAGGTATGTTCTCAGGACCTGCCACAAGGAGCCACAGGAAGACAGTGCAATATGGATAAAGAGAAACACAGGCAAAATCCTCTAAATACCCACACAGAAGCAGACACCTTTTAGCTTTGCAATCATACGACAATGTAAATAAACCACTTTAGCCATTTTATTTCTTTTTATTCCAAATTATTTCATGTAATAGAATAACCTAGCAATTACAAAGTGCAATATTGGCAACTAATTAAAAAAAAAAGATAGAAAGTTAACTGGGCTTTTTCCTCCCTCACTTGTAATTTCCCCATCTGCCACAGTGACTATAAACAAAAGAGCTCAATTTTCATTTCAATTTCTCATCTAACAGTGGACAAACACTATTAACTGCTGCACTTTTAAAAATTCTCTTTTATTGCATTATTTACAGTAATTCTGTTTTATTACTACTTCTACACACAACCCCTCAGTGATGCAGTGGGTATTGAAAAAGTCCTTCCATAAGTTATTTCTTTTATCTTTAGATGACCACGTTTACCCACTAGTACATAAACACTTCTTGATCCTTGTCATTATTTGTAAGTTGTTTCTGTAGCTACATATTACAGATAAGAATATAGCTTCTTGATTATGTATCAGCTTATAACAAGTTTTTGCAGGTTTTTGTTTGCCTGATTGTTTTCTAAACAGTCTCACCTGCAGTCAAAAATTTGGGTGAAGATGTAAAATCTCCTAGGCCTTATCAGCACCTGATGCCACTACAGCTGGCATACAAAGCCTACCTTATAAGACAAAACTAAATTCTACTGCAAATACAACTTTCATGTGGAGGGAGAAAATGGAAGAAAATAAAAATACATTAGAAGGCAGTCTCACACCTGAGGAGTTGCAGCTACACTTATCACCAAAGATCAGGAACAGGCCTGCCCTTAACGGGCCGCAGCTGTGTCCAGTGAGAAGACGAGTGCTACAAAAGAGTGGGTTAGCTGGGTGAGGAGAGAGCTGGAGTTTGTTGGCTGAGCTGGGAAGGAGCCAGTGCTGCGAGGAGCTGCCCATGAGAAATCACTGAGAAGGTAAGAGAGCTTTGCAATAAGAGGTCAACACTTTCACTTCAGCTAGTTAGCATTGGTTAAATGCAGTCATTTTCATTGATAGCATGTGCTAGTGCTATTAGCAGCTATTTTTCTGTTCTTTTCAGGCTTTTCCCTTTGAGAGGGACCTTTCTTCTAAAAAATCAGAATTACTAAGCTACATCTTAGTGCATGCCCAGTACTATGAGTGAACTGGGCCAGTGATACATAAATGCATTAATATACATATATACATCCTCTTTCAGTAAAGCAAGAAAGGTCTTAATGAAATAGAAAGTTTCTACAAAAGTAGTGACAGGCTATCATCAACTGCTGATTTAGGAACAGTACATCATCCAGGGCTCAGTATTATCTAACCTATTTGAATTTATGTGACAAACAAGTGACACCTTCTCCCATCTAGTAAGTTGTAGGTGTGTACTAAGTTTCAAATCTTCTCAAAACAATTTTACATAGCATCTCAGATCAAAGCTTCCATGTTTGTTCAAGAGTTGAAAAAGCATTTTATTACAGAGATAAAACACACTTCTTTCCTGTCATGTCTCTTACAGCCAGGCTAGACATATTTTTACAAATCTACTTCAATTGTTTAGTCAGCTAAAGCAAATGCTGCAGTAGAAGTACTACCATTCACTTCAGGACAGATAAGATGCATGTTCACAAGTGATTAAATACTCTGTTGTAGTGCATCTGAGAATTTCTGACCGTGTCAGGTTTTTAAAAACATCTTAACAGTTTAATTGAGAGAGAGAACAAAAATGGTTACTTAGACATTTGCATACATATGCTGAGGTCTGTAGTGCTGAGTCACAGCTCAGGATACATTTGGTGTCACTTACCTCCAGTAATGAAGCTCAAATCCTTCACACTTTTCCTTGCATTTTAAGCAGGGGGCACCAAATCCTTCCTCATGGCCCAAGCCCATCTGTGTACAGAGGAAGATGAGTACAGTCAGCTTCAAGTATTATGGTGCAGGAATGATCTTACTGATGCTTTTATAATCTGCAATCAACAGCTAAAGCAAAAGATTAAACATTTGACTAAGCTGACATAAGGACAGCATTTGGGGTGCACACCTTCCTAGTGTATCTACGTAAGCAGCAGCGGTGACACAAGGCTCTACACAGGACTGAGCTCAGCAGGCAGAGATAGCCTCAGTACTTTTCTGGTGACTTCTCCCCAGCCCAGCTTGCTCTACCAACTTCACACAAGAGAATAAATAAGCAGATTCTTGGCAGCATTTCCTTAGGCCTAAGGCTGTGAAATCAGAGCAAGTGAGGCCAGAAGACCTCAAGTCAAAGGACATTTAATCCAGCTATCTGGACAAAGTGATTTACAGTATATGACTTGGCAAAATACAGGAGACCAAGAAATAAACAGACTCCAGATTTATTTGCACTAATCTCAAATAAAGGAAACAACTAAGTGGTTTGCCTAATATTTCCAAGTATATTTGAGGCTACTCTGATAGTGACTAAGAGTAGCATATCCCTTTTACAATCACATTTCAGCTGGACTCATACCAGCTGACTTTCTGAAAGAGAAACAGCACAGTTAGCAAAACCAGTGACCAGAAGCAATATGTAATGGGTTTCAAAAGGATGGATGACCAATTCATAATGCAGAGGAACTATCAGAGAATATAGACAATAGTGCAGAGTAAATGTATTCACACAATACAGCAACACATCAGCAAATTTAACCAAGTAACAGCCACTTTTAAGTTTGAGGTGATTAACAAATATGAAGCACAATAACTTATGCATTCATATAACACAGTAAAATAAAGTGTCTCATGGCAGCACTTTCAACCTTTGAGGAATATGGTTCTCAAATCAGACAGATGAAGAACCATGGAAGTGTGGCCACAGCTGGGTATGCAGGCTCATGCCCAACATGAGAGAGGAACCCATCCCCACAGCCCATGCAGCAGGAGGAGTGCTCCCAACTAGCTGTAGGTGGAAACAGCTCACCTGCAGTTTAGCTCTTACCATGAACAGAAACTGAGCTAGAACTGACAAGTTCCAGTACTAACTTTAGTTCTGGCAACAACACAATGCCAGAGTTAATTACAGGTGGTGATAGTGTTTTATTATTAATTTTGCCATTTACTGAGAGAAATTATACTACTATTCTTGTACGTACAAGGATATAAACCAGGTCAACTTTTCAACTTGGTCTCTGTTCAAAATAAAGAACAGATTATTCACAAACCACTTGTTTAATACAGAACACATGGTAAAATGCAGGGAATACCATGTTTTCAGGTACTTTATAATTGAAAGGATCACTGCCTCAACAATCATCAGACATCCCTGAGGAAAACTACCCTGAAGATTGTGAACTATTTAGAAGGAGGTATGTTGGCAGCTATTAAGCTACTGCAGGGATGGACAGAAAGACAGGACATTATTTCTTCTGTATCTGGAAGACGAATACAAGCTGGCTGTGATCACGGTGACATCTTCAGCAACCTAAGGGCTCATGAAGTTCACATGAGGTGCTAACCCGAAACCTACCAGTAGATATGTAAAATAAGCACAACTTTGAAGATTAGGTTCTTCATCAGCTACACTTTTGATAAGCTAACTGGTTAATAAAAGTTCATCTTCAATGAAGATGGGCATTTATAGGACTCTTCTCATCTGGAATCCAGAGATCCCATATACACACAGACACACAGCACAAATCACAAAAAACCTGAGCACCATTCCCAATTCACACTCAAAGAGAATAAGATGTTGGCCAGGATCTTTTCTAAAGGGAAAAAGGAAGCTAAAGCAACACAAAGCAACTTTTGGGGGGGGGGGGAGGAGGGAGAGACAGGTTGTTTTTCATTTGGTGTTGTTTTTCCTGTTTTTAAAGTCATCCTCTCTAAAAAGTTGTTAAACTTAAAATATGGTTGCACTGCCCTAATAAACAAACAAAACTCCCCACTCCCCCCCAAAAAAGACAACATTAACCCATTCTATCTCGCTGCTACTTCAGTTACAAACTGGCATTTTTTATGCTCAGGCTCTCCCTTCCTTCAAAAAGAGTGGAATGAGAAGAAAGGGAAATAATTGTAAACTCATTAGTACTGCAATTAGAAGATTTAAAAACATAGGATCACTTGTAACAGTGACAACAGTTATACTGTTTTATACTACTGAAAAAATAAGCTTGGCATTTCAAGAATTTCAACAGTATCTGAAATTCAAGTAGGAAATATAAAAAAAATTGCAAATACCATTTTAACTATCATTTCCAAGCCTCCTAACATTTAAGAGGTTTTTTTTTAAGCAAAAAAAAAAAAAAAAAAAAAAACTCTTCAGAAACAAATTAAGGATAGGAAATATGTGCTATCTAAATGCTCCACCCAGAACATGCTCTCTCCAGACTACAGAGACAACCAGGCAGCCTACTTGCACTTTCACAATCAGCAGTCTCAGGGCAGATTTCTTTAGAAATGCAGCATTCTATATTCCCTCCCCAGAAATAAAGAGCACACCACCATGTAAATGCTTGTGCAGCTCAAGACAAATAAATTGAATTAGCAAATGAGAGAGACTTGTTTGAAACAGGTTTTTCAGTTTGCTGTGGAACAGAAAGAAGGGAATTACCTTTCTATACACAATGTCTGGGCATCTTATGGAAAAGGTTTAGCTCAAGACTGAAAGGCACACTAAAAACCAAACCAGATGTGATTCTAGATGCACACACAGCCTCAGCCTCTGTTCTGACAGAGAAACTATATGGCTGCTTGCCAAAAATTAAGATATAAAATAGCCAAACTCCAAAGCACTGCAGGCTATTGTTATCCACAAGTCAGTGCATTACACATATTTCTCCTGAGTCCTGTAACAGGACATCCTTCAGCTCTAAGAAAGCATCAGCCTCAGAAATGATTTTGTTCTTCAGCAGCCAATTCGGCTGTAGTTTAGGAAATTCAGAAAGCCTAAAACTTCAGTGTGGTGCTTCTTTAGAGCTATCCATATCTAGCTCCATGTGTTTTGCAGAACATGGCCAGCTGCAGGCAGAAACACCCAGAGATGATACAGAGCAGGCTGAGCACTGGAGAGGTAATGCATGTCTGGAACAGCAGGGAACCCATTTTCCCCATAAATGGAATTATGGAAGAAATGGCACAGACAGGCCAGCTGAATCCTGCCAGAAGAAGGTTCCTGTCTGTCTGCCATCATCCATTTTCATTTTACAACTAAAGCTAACCAAACCTATCTGGTTCTACCAAAACATCCAGTACTGATTTAAACAGCCTGAGTACAGAAGATGGTATAACTATGACTGAGATCATCCACTGCATGCTGCTTTCAAGAATACATAGCACCCAAGGGCAAAAAGCTTTAAGTGGTTACAGCCAAGTGACAATTAGTGAAAGACTGCCCATTTCAGTTCACTCTGGAATCTAGTGACAAAAGCTGGCTGCCTTACAGCAAGGAGAGAATCATGCACAGAAGCTTACTATCATCTTAAGAACTCTAATGATCATATTCAAGTGTCTAAGAGTTTGTTCAGAAGTGTAAAAGAAACAGCAGTTCCGAAGAAATAGTTTAAATGGCTTATCAGAAGGATTTATTCTTAAGTTTATTTAACACTTCTTATCTCCTCAGTCCCACCCCGAGACCAGAATTAACTCAGGCTCCAGCTGCTTTCCCTTCCTCACCCCAAGTGGACTCCTGTACCACCAGACAGGTGAGCTTCACCCTGCCACAGACAGTAAGCCACAATACTTGTACTCAGCCTCTGCAAAAGATCAAAAACCTTTCCAGTGCTACAGATCCCTCCAGAATTGAAAGGACGTGGCTATACAGTGAGAATGCTGTCATGAATGGATTGCAACAATGAATAGTGAGCCCCAGATCAGAACTAAATCCTCTTCACTATCCTTTCTGCAGAGCTTTCTCCTGTGCTTGAAGATGCTCCAAGCACAGAATTGAAGTGATCCATGCTAAAGCTATTCTTACATTTACCCTAAAATCCTAGGAATGTTCTGGTTTGAAGATTAGTTAACTATGGATCTATTTGGGTGTTTGAGTGGGAAAGCACCTGTAAAGAACAAGAGATTTCTAGTACATCTTAATGTGCTTTAGGCACTTTCAGAGAAGGTAAAGCAGGAAGGACAGACAAAAAAACCCTGAAAAACCTAAGAAATCTCACTGCTGTGCATGCTTTGTTGCTGAGATCTGATCCTATATCACTGTATTCTGTACTATCAGAAGTCATCTCCAGCAGGGAAACACAACAAACAGAAAATTAAAATAGGTTAGAGCAATTAAACTTTCAAAACAGAGCAATGATACTTAGGATTCCAAAATAATAGAAGAACCAACCACTAAAAAAGACACATGAATATCTGGACAATGCTCTTAAAAAACTTTGACAGACACTGTATGAGAAGGAAAAAAAAAAATCAGATCTTTAACAAAGAGCAGTATCCCACAAATCACTTTATATTTGTTTTTAACACATCTATTAAAATTGATGGCAACTGTGACCCTGGGGTTTTTTAAAATGTGTTTTGGTTTGGGGAAAGTTGACTGGAATTAAGAACCCTGCATACAGAAGTCCATTCTGCACACAAAGAAGGATGCCAAAAAGTGGTTGCATCCAAGAAAAATACTTGGAAGATGATCTGGACAGGCAGAGGAATAAATCAAGGAGCTGCAGTAGCCTGACAGTACAAAAGTCACAGGAATTTATTTTATTGTGTTATCTTCTACTAAATACCAAACATCTCAGAATTTAAATATTTAAGACACTGTTACATAGTGTACCTTCAAAAGGCTAACAGCTATCAAAGACAGCTCAGCTGGATAGAAAACAAGCGGTGTTTATTCACAAAGTCCAGCATTACACTAGCTAAGTTTGAATGCAGCTGACACACAGAGTAACACAATCTGTAAACCTCCAATACAACACTATCCATCATCCAGAACTGCAGAGGCATTTCCACAATACTCCATGTATTTTGTTCTGACATCGGCACTCTTACCCAGTTGTGCCCTCTAACATTAGGTTTTGAGAAGCAGACCTGAAAACCTACACATTCATTTTTAGGAGCTTTAGTCATGCAGGAAAGTGCATGCTCTTTTCTGCTTTTAAAAGATGTAGCTAGACAACCTCAGACTGAAAACAAGGCACAAATAAAGAGTTAGGCAGACTTTAAAAACAACAAAAAATTCCCCAACAAAACCAGAAACACATACACAGCAGTACTGAAGTACAGTTAGATCTGGTGTATTCTGGAAATGTCATGAATGACAGACGCCTCCTTACTCCTTTAACCTGTTCATCTGAGAAAGTTTGAGATGGTAGGTAACAGGTGTGACATGCTTTCATCTTAACAGCTCTGCTCTTCTTGAAGGTCTCCAGGACCTAAAAGAACCCCAACAACTTTGGTCATCAGCAAAAACTATTTATATGGGGGGTTTGTACATGTACATCCCTATAAAAAACCATGCATACATATAAATATATACAACCAATACACATAAGTATTAGTTAGTATTAGTATTATTTTATTTATATAAATAAATGCATATCTATTTAGATTGTAAAATACAATTTTAAAATAAACTACATTATAGATATTTACATCTACACCCTCATAACTGTAAACTTTGTGTCTGCTAGGAAGAAGACAGTCATTTGCATGACATGTTCAGTATACTTTCTTGGAGTAAAAAAAGTATTTTTAAGCTACTTTTACAATAAAATTTCATTCAAAATTGCTAGTCATTACTAGTAATTACCATTACTTACTTAAGGGAAAAACAGAAACATTTCTTTCTTTTTTTCCAGGAACAACTTCAGAATCAGATCTTTGTTACTTTTATGACAAAATCCTGTAACTCAAAGTTAGTTAATTTTCCCCTTTGCTGCAAAATACTTGGCTTATAATTATACCCTATGGAAGAAACGTCCATCTGATCTTAAAAGTCATGCAGTCCTGCATTCAAGGAGTTTCTTGACTTGCTATTCAGAGATTTAAGTCAGACACCTTGGGAAAAAAAGAGTAAGAGTCGAAAAGTTTAGTTCAGCTGTGCCATATTTGCCAAGCAGCTATCCAGGGATGATGGACAAAAAAAAAGCTAGAGGTGTAGATTCAGACAGTTGTTCCAAAAAATTGTTCACATAATTTTTTAACTTTGCTGGGGCAAAAAACCCTCAAACCCCACAGCATGTGTAGGAAGCAGTTACTTAGCTTGTGAACAAAACTGAAGTAGTTCCTGTCATATCTATATCAAGTTTTTGATTCTTCCACTTTCAGTCAAAACTTATCCCTGAGTAAAAGCACATTTCTTTGATCTTACCATACATATGAAGCAGCAAAAAAGATCTGCTATAATGGGTTTCCATAGCAGCAACAGCAAAACAAACAGTGACCTCAACAGGAAGTGCAGCCCAGCAGACATTACTAAATCATGCTTTGCAAAACACAGAAAAGTTGACTTTGCTCCTATACATACTTTATTCACCGTTCATTTATCAAAGATCATTACAGTTGTTGACTTAGCAATGTCTAAAACACTCAGTGTTTGGTTTTCCAACTGTAACAGAACAAATTAGGTCTCACGCCACCGAAAAATAACCACACACAAATTCCCCACTAGAGAAGTTGCACCTCTTTCCCTAAACTGCCCTGCCCCTTCTCCACTGCAAGCAAAGTTCCCTTTATAAAGCAAGTATTATACTGTGAAAGTTTATACAGAACAGACTCAGTGCCAGATTCTTATTTTCTCTAGTGGAGCATGAGACCGTGCTGCCAGCACGGCTGAGAAGCAGGACTGTGACCTACTGATTCATTTTCCCGAGTTCACAGAGGTGGCAGACAGGGCAGCAATCCAGGCTCTTAGAACAAAGTTCTGCTAGAGTATCCAACACAAAGCATTAAATCTTTCCGCTCCCTATAGCCTCAAAGCAAGGTTTGAGAACACAGAATATATTGTATTCGGGAGAAACAGTGGTCTGTTTTTTTGCACAAGTACTTTTCAAGCTGGAGCTCCTGTTCTTACCCTTCAGCTCTGTTGTGCAATAGTTTTATGCAAACACTATCTTCATGATCCTCAAATGCAAGAGCAAATCTAATTCCCCCTGAGAAAAAGAAGAAAACTCTGCAGTTTCCCCTGAATTCAAAAGGAAAATTGTAACAGACCAGGAAAGTCTTAGACTTAGTATTCACAAGGCAGCCAAAAAGATCTAGGCACTATTCACTGCCTAGATGTTTGCCTGTCACTTAATAGCTCTAAAATGCATGGGGAACTGACTACAAAATTTACATGACCACACATTTGCATATGTTCTGCATGTATATTGCTCAGTGCAGAAAGTTCATGCTGAAATTTCTGTTTCTAGCAGGCTGTGGCTGTCCAGAGCCCAGGATTCAGACCAGGGGAGACACTTGGCTACACAGTAGTACTGGTTCCTTTGGCCACTCATTAAGACAGCAAGATGAGTTTTACAACACATGAAAGAAACCAAACAGAAGCTAAATTAAGTCTGAGCCAAAGGAACTGTGCCCTTAAGATTCCTTCAGAAGGGTATGTTAAACAGGACTGCTGCTTTTGTGTCACAAGAGGAAAGAAAGTATATAAGGCATCCACTGCTGAAAGCATGGCTTAGAAATCGTGCAGGTGGGGCAGTAGCTCTCCTGCTGAAGAACAGGTACATGCTTGGAGTCCTAGTGGTCTTGTCCTGGAGGGAAGCAGCTCCAATCAGACAGACTGTGACAGAACTGCTACATTTGGAGAAAAACCCCCACAAACCTAGTATCAGCAATGAAAACGGACTTTGAGTGTTTTTTTCTTCACACAAACCCAGACATGTAGATACAAATCTATATAGCAGCTTTCCAAAGAGACAATACAGAAGCTCAAAACTGAAGAATGGACTCATGGATTACTGACACTTAAGAGAAGTCTTAGGAATGTGACCTTGGAAACTTGATCTATCAGGTTTCCCAGAAACAGAAAACATTTCATTATATTAACCTGTACAGTTATAAATTAGCAGTTGTGGGTAGGGGAAGTTTTTCTACAGCATCAGCCGAGTGTCTGAGCCTCCACACCACATGCTGCTCCAACAGGCATTCATTTCCTTCTGCTCTGCTGAACACTAGGGCTGGCTACAGAATAGCCAACATCTAAATTCAGAGTTCAAAAATGCAATGGAATTACTCATCTGGGGACAACATGACAATTCCTGCTTTCTTCTGCCCAGTGCTTTAGGAAATTCCTGCTCAACAGGCAGATTAGCCACTCACCACTCCATAATATTTATCAGGTTATTTGCCAGGCAACAAATACCCACAAGTCACTACAAAATAAAAGGTTACATAATGTACATTTTGTAAGAGAACTGAAGCTATTTTGCTCCAGGGTGCTAGACAAAGACTAGCATGTCTAGCATGTGGTAAAGCAACCCACTACTGCTGATTGACTAAAAATCTGACTGCTGCTTTTGACTGATGCTGACAGGCATCTCCATCTCAGGACAAGTTTCTTCTGAAAACCAACTAGTTCACTGGTTCTGATAATCTTGACTGGACACTTCTCAGAATGTTCTTCCACCTTTCAAGAAAGAAGGAAGTTGCCAAATAAAGACAGAAGCAAAAAGATAATAAAACAATCAGGTTGAGAATTAGAATTAAAGGACAGAAAAGGAAGACACACAATTATTCCAGAGTTGACATGAAACTTATTCTATTCAGGGTACAAAATTTACAGAATTTAAGAAGTTGTGATTGAATAAGTTTTGGTAGTCAAAAAAGAATAATTTTGTACTGAACTTGCTGGTACCTAGTAAAGCTTCCCAGTTCTCCCTGTAGGGATTTTCAGAAAGCCTCTTCTGTTTTCTTGGAAAATGAGCTTCATCCAAGTTACAAAGAGAAAACATGAGAAGACCCAAGCAAGGGAGGAGAGACAGCACAATAACAGACACAGGTTTCTGAATGCACATGTAGTAGAAACAGAGAAAATGTGATGGTTTTCAAATCATAGACATCTCTGTGTATTAACATTAAAGCAGAGCAGAACAGAAATACTACTTTCATAAAAGAGAGCTTTGCTGGTTTCGTTTGTGGCACTAGCTTTTGTGTCTATTTGAGCAGGTTCAGAAAAGTCTTCAGGAACCTTCAAAGTTGATGGAGAAGAGAACTAAAAGATAACCAGGAAAAATACAGCAAAACAGTCAATACATTTAAAACACACACAACTACCCAATAATTAACTTCAAGCAGAGGTTCGGCAACTACGAGTTCACTCAAACCATGACTCCATTATCAGCAGAATTTTTATCAGTGATTTCACACCCCAAATTTATTTTCTCTTCAGATAAATTCTGAATTAGAATGCTCTATCTTCCACAAATATGCGTCTTTCACCTCCTGGAGCTCAAAGAGCTTCCACAAACAGACTCTGTGATGCCATCAAGTTTAAGTTTTAAATTGTGCTAAGAAAATACAAGCAAATCTACTCAAGAAGCTCATTTTCATTGCATTCAAGGAGTCACAGAAAGGGAACAATGCTGTGCACACAACCAGCTTCTAAACACAGCAACAGTACTTAGCTACACCCATCTACAAACTGATGGCCTGATGACTGTGGGTTGAGATAGGCAGCTCCTCCAAAGCAGGATCCTCACCCAAGTGACACTATCACAGGGTGACATCACCTGAAGCAAGCTGTAACTCAGGGCCACCCACTGCCAGGATTCAGCCTTAACTGGTGTCCTTCCACACTACACAACTACTTCCTCCCCCAGGTCAGCTTCTAGCCTGCAAGCTGGAAAAGCACACAGGTATACAAAGGACATAGGTGTGTTTTAAAACAAGTTGCTACCTTTAAATAAAACAATTCAGGAATAAACCCCCCCAAAAAATTCATACAACATGCATTTCAAAGGACTCCTTTTCACATAGCCATGAAGGTTGTGTACAGATTTCACCCATGTTCACATATAAAGCTCCTTTTCTCCATATCAAATAGTATCAAAAAAGATACTACAAATAAGTTTTTAATTTAAAATAAGTCAGTGCTTTAGCAGTACATTTAATTTGTGAAAGAATTAGAAGCAAAGAGTATCCCACGTGAAGTCAGTTTTACATAGGAAGTTTTAAATGGTTAATTTTGGAAAGAGATTCAATACAATTGGATTACCTATCGCTTTATTTTACTTACCTTTTGTTTCTTGCCAGTTTAATGCAACTAACTAGTCAATATACCTTTAAAAATGAAGAAAAATCAAGGCCAAGCTTCTGGCTCAAGGAGGTAATCCATAGGACCGCTGATAACACACTTGTAAGAACTCAGTCACATCACAGGTCTGCAATCAATCACTAACATAACCACAAACAGCGACTCGGCTGCTCGCAATTTAAGTTTCATACTACACACACAGCGCACGTACGTGAAAACAACTATCACATCTCGGGGTTTATTGGGTGGACCGAACACATGTTTTACTGCATGACAGAACACCGGTATGTCCCCACCTGGGGCACCAGCGGCAGCGATGACCGAGGGCCGGCAGCAGGGAGGCAGCCCGGCCGTGCGCGCACCGGGACACCCGGCAGGGGCTCTGCTGCCACGGGGCCCGGGCGGGAACGCGGGGAGCTGCAAGGGCTGACCCCGGCACCCGAGGGGCGAGCCCAGGGCAGTCCTCGCGGGGGCTGCAGCGCCGAGGCGGGTCCACCGCTCCCCGGAGAGCGGGCAGCGGCGTGCGCGGCAGAGAGCTCGGCGGGCAACCCCCCTTACCTTCTTCACTTTATTCTCCAGGTCCATAGCGGGGCGGCTCGGGCTCTGAGGCAGCTCCCACGGACGAGTCTCCGCTCGCGCGCTCCGCCACGCTCAAACTTCCGCTGCCCTGCGGCAGTGGCTGCAGCCGAACAAAGGCCGCGCGGCAGCCAATCCCCGCCGGCCGCCGCCGGGCCGGCAGCCAATCCGCGCCGCCCGGCCCCGCCCGGCCCGGCCCTGAGTCAGCCCCGGTGCGGCGGGAGGTGAGGGAGGGGCGCTGCCGGTCCGGTGCGGGCTCTCGCCTTCGGGTCACACCCGTGCAAATGCTGAGCCTCCCGAAGCATAAGAAAAGAGGAAATCTTGGGCTGTAAATGCGAGTGTGCCCTTGAGGCAGGAGTGCCAGTGATAACCTGGGGTGCATCGGGAGCAGTATGGGCAGCAGGAGGTCCTGCCCCTCTGCTCGGCCCTAGCGAGGCACATCTGGAGCGCTAGGTTGGGTTCTGGGCTCCTCAGCACAGGAGAGACAAAGAGTACTGGAGAGGGCCCAGTGAGGGCCACAAAGATCATCTGGGGTCTGGAGCATCTCTTTTATGAGGAGAGACTGCAGCAGCTGAGCCTGTTTAGTCTAGAGACCACTGAGAGGGGATCACATTAATGCATAAATATCTCAAAGGCGGCTGTCAGCTGGATCCTGTCAGGCTCCTCTCAGTGATGCCCAGTGACAGAACCAGAAGCAATGGCTATAAACTAAAACACAAATGTTTCACCTCAACATAAGGAAGAACTTTCTCACTTTGAGGATGACGGAGTACTAGAACAGGCTGCCCAGAGAGGTCATGGAGTCTCCCTCACTGGAGACATTCCACCTCGCCACATTCCTGTGCCACTTTCTCTACTCGACCCAGCCTTGTCAGGGCGATCGGACTAGATCATCTCCAGAGGTCCCCACCAACCCTGACAATTCTGTGGTTTATTGACTTGAGGAGGAGCAGGAGCCGGCCAAGGTTCTACCGTGCCCCGCCACGCCCAGACTGCTCCCGGATTCCCAGCGACTTCCCGGGAAGCAGGGCCGTGCCCGCAAGGGCTGGGCCAGGCTCCACCTCCCTGCCCGCCGGAAAACAAATCCGACCCTGATCCCGGTCTTCCAACACGTATGCACACGTGTTCAGTCCTCGGATGCCACTGATAAAATAAATTGTGTTTTACCTATAATGTATGCGTAATGCAAAATGACAAAAAATTTAAGCATTTGCAAGACTGAATACTTCCATAAATATTTTAATGTTTCATTTTTTCCTTTATCTTTGGAAAAAGTAGCATTTATACAGACTTTATAGCTACCCTAGGAAGTGATGGTGAAAAATTTGATAGATTTTTTTTCATTCATTTGCAGAATCTAGTGTTTTCGCTCCACAATTACCAGCTTTTCTCAAGTAGATCTTAGATAATTTTGTTTCTTCCCCAGAGGCCAGAGATACTTATATTTCAGCATTTAATCTTTTTTGTCTGACACCACTTGTTGAAAGAAGGCAAAAATGTTTTTGTTTGTTTGTTTTATTGTTTGTGTGTTGTCTGTTCGCACACGAAAGCAAAACTGACTTTTCGGCTAGGAGTGGTGTATGCCATGGGCCAACAGCTCCTACAGGTAAATCTATGCAGCAGATCTTCACCAAGAAGTTCAGTAAAAAACTAAGAGAGGGTGGGGTCAAACTATATCATTAGAAAAACTGAGAGGACATAGTCCACCAAGTAATGCTGCTGTATTTAGTGTGTGTCTCCCTTACAGAGGTGAACAACAGGAACTGTTGCATGTATTTTGTTTGGTTGGGTTTGACACTTTGGTTTTAATTTCTGGTTCTCACTCTGTTTTGTTTGGTTTAGTGATTAATTCCTGGTGGTTTGGGGGGTGAAAGACAAGGGGAAGTTAAGAGTGCCTGATGTTGGTGTACCTGGGACCCTATAGTTTTGATACCATCAAGCCTCATAACTTCCTCAGACTACAGTCAAAGGAGCAAGCAGGAGGTTATTCCTGTTCAGTAAATGTGCTGATGAATGCCAGCAATTAAAAGGACTAGATAGGTATTTTTGACCTACTAAGCAGAGAAATGAAACCATCATAGTTGTCATTATATGCCTTTCATTTGGGAATGGATGTAGCAGCATATTTTCATTCTAGGAAACAAAAAAGAAGTGAAAGAAAATCTTGTATGATTTAAGTGTATTTTGCTTATCCTTATCTCTCTGGGTATAATTGCATAATAATGGTTTTGATAATGTAATTTTTCTTTTTTTTCCCCTATTAAGCTATAACTGCTCAGTTAATAATAATTTCACTTGCTTATATTTTTCCTAAACTTCTTGACTTGGAGATGCTCTGGTTGTGATTTGTGCATGTTGCAATTGTGTCATCTAGTGCGAGAATATAGTAATCTTTTAACAACTCTCCTATCTGCAAATTCATAAATGAAGCCTACAAATTTGTGTCTCTAATAAAAAATGCAGACAACAACATAAAGCTTCTGGTTTGCAAACCAGCAGGCTGCTGTTGGAACACACTTTCTCTGGGACCAATAAAGAATGAATTTTAAGATTGTAACTGTTTTCTGTGTTTTCTATGGCTTTAATTTGCCTGGCAGAAATAATTCCCTATTCCGTAATATGACCCTGTATGACTCTTCTACTTAAAGATTCTGAAGTTGCCAGGGGAGCAACATTGACATGCCAGGGCACAGAGCTGGGCTTTATTATAACTGGGAAATATCCAATACCTGTTTTAAATATTAGTATTTTCTAAGGAAAGAGCACAATGCAACCCAGCAGTAACTTTCCCACAGCAAGGTTCATGAAGCCAACAGGCAGAAGATGGAAAAGGCAATACTTCTACCATATACATTTCTGGGAACAAGGACAGCAGGGAGTGGATGGTCTGTCAGATAATTTTCCTGGTTTTACGGTTTTCTTTGCACTCAGATACCATAATGATAAATGTAACTACATTTCTCCAAACATTAGATATGTAGATTATATAGCTGATTTATATGTCCATCCTCAGATGGAAGATATCATAACTGAGCAATGCTGAAAATTTGTTTCCAGTAAAGCTGTTATTTAATAAACAAATCTTCTGTTTAAACTTTTCAAGCAAATACTTGAGATTAGCTTCCAGTTAAATTCTTCTAGTTTTTCTGTTTTCTCAGTGCTTTATCTGTTAGAAGAAATGACACTGTGCTTTTAAGATCTTTTTTCTGTAAATACAATCTGAAGTGTGATATAAATATAAGGAGTCTGTCTTGCTTCAAAGTGGCTTAACACACTAATTTAGTTTAAAAAATGCATTCCAGTTTGAGAAGGGAATAATATTTGCATTTTGAATCTATTTGAATAAAACAAAGGAATGTTAAATAAAATGTCTTGTGGCACATCCAATAAAAACCCAGAAGGGAATTTGGGTGCAGAGATCAAAAGTTGTAAGTCTGGAGGCATTACTGATTATCTGCTTACTAGGTAAGCATATACATGGTTTTCCATTGTACTTTAATTGTTTTGCTATTTACTGTCTCAGATTTCAGAGGCTGCAAGTGTTAATATTGACACAGTAATTTTGATAATTATTTCATGCTTCATCCATTGTAACTCTAGAAACTAAACTTCACTGTATTTCACTCTACAGAGAGGCTTATTACGTTAGGAAGTTTCCAACCATGCATGAAATAGAGTTGGATTTAAGAACCTTGTAAAGCTTTTGGTAACAGCTGTTGCCTTTTAAAAGAATACAGAAAGAAGAGGCTCTGCCCCACTTTTTCTATAAAGCCTGAGTAGATATTGAACCTTCCCCCAAGTCAGAATGCAAAGTCTTAAGATTTCATCAGCATGATGGGGAATCAAACTACAGCTTCCATCTGTTAGGACTGTGGACTAGCTCCCAGAGTTTGGCTACATTGTGTTAGCTATGCTTTTAAAGTAGTTCCGCTGTACAGAAAAGAAAAAGAGCTCACTGAAGCAGTGACACAGTGGATCTGTCCATGTGGCCATGCAGTCCCAAGGCCTACATTGGCCAGATGTTGGGTAGACTTATAGTTTGACAAATGAGGGTTTGTTATCCAAAGAGCCCTTAACACAGGCTACAGTCATGCTCTTTCTTGTTCTTCCTGACTGTCCCTGTGACTTTTGAAACACTGACAAAGCAAAATGTGGTGTAGCTTGATGATTATGACACTTGCTGGGAAAATCAAAGCTTCCTTTAACCAGAAGAGAAACATGAACTTGTCAACTTTGTAGACAGTTTTAGGAGCATAAAGAGAAGGGGAGAAAACAGTAAAAGAAAAAACTTCTCTAAGAAAAGAAGAGAAGCTGTGCTCTTTCCTTTGAAAGAAATGGGATAGAAGGAGTCTCTGTTTCCTAACAAGCAGAGATATTTTCTGTCAAGTATGGGTGATTCGGCTGAGTTGGGAGACAGCTGTTTGCTGACTATCATTTCTTTTCTTCTCAGTATGCTTCATGGCTTGGAGCCTGTTCTGAGTTATGGGACTCCATGACCTCTATGTGCCTTAGGTCACCTAGCATGGAAACTAAACATGTCACTTTTAGGTTTCTAAGTCAATTATTGGATATAAATCAGAAATGATGTATTGGAGAAGGGAGCTAATTCTTTTATTTCATTTCTGGTTTTAAGTCCCAGTCACAGCATGTGTAGTTACAATCTGAAGAAGGTTCCTGCATTATTAAATCTCTAATAGAGGTAAATTTACTTAGGCAAAAAGCCCTACTCAATACCTTCTCAAACACCTCCTCAAAAGGTAGTATAAATGATGAGAAATTAAATGTATGGCTCCAGAAAAATACTAAGTAAAGCCAGAGTTGCACTTCTTGTTCTTTGAAAAGCTTATTGTATAGTATGTAAGTTCCATACATATTCCGTTCATGGAAGAAAAAGGAGCTCCTGGCAAAATTCAAACATATAAAGGGAGTTTATAGAAGGTGGAAACCTGAATGGGTAAGCTGAAAGGGATACTGAGACACTGTCTGGCGTGCAAAGATATGTCTATGAAAGGCAAAGTCCACTTGTAGTTGAATCTGAGAAAGGATGTCAAAAGTAGCAAGATAAAGTTCTTGAGTTCACAAGTAGCAAAAGGAGGAGTAGGGGAAGTGCGGACATGCTGCTGAATGGGGAAGTGGCCCTGGTGACATGGGATATGCAAAAGGCATTGCCATCCTCACCTCAGTCTTTACTAATAAGACTGGCCTTCAGATATCCCAGATATCTGAAGTGGGAAAGACTGGAACAAGGAAGACATACCTTTGGTGGGAGAAGGTGAGGTTGGAGCATACACAAGCAAGCTGGACATATGTAAATGTATAGGCCCTAATGGGAGGTATCCATGACTGCCAAGAAGGCTGGATGATGCTATTGTGAGACCAGTTGATCATTTTGGATTCATTATGATGACTGGGAGAAGTGCCTGAAGACTGGAGACAAGTAGTTGTCACTCCTATCTGCAAAAGAAGCAGGAGAAGGAGAACCAAGGGAACTACAGACCACTCACCCTCACCTTTATCCCTGTGATGTTTGATGGAGCAGCTAATCCCAGAAATCATTTCCAGGCACGTAAAGGAGGAGGGTATTCAGCATGGATTTACCAAGTCATGCTTGACCAACCTGATATGGTCCTGAGGTGCATCCATGAGATAACTGGCTTGGTAGATGAGAGAAGCATCCTCATTACTGGGTGATGGGGCAGAGCATATTCACAGCAAGCTTGCTGATGATGCAAAACAGGTGGATGTGCCAAACATACCAGGGGATCCTACTGCCATCTAGAGAGATCTGGACAGGCTGGAAAAATGGGCAGACAGAACCTCTTGAAATTCAACAGGAATTGCAGAGTCCTGCAGCTGGGGAGAAACACCCCCAGGCACCATTACCTGCGGGGGGCTGAGCCACTCAAAAGCAGCTTTGCAGAAAAGGACATGGTGGTATCGGAGGACACCAAGTTGATCATGCACTAGCAATTTGCCTTTGTGGCAAAGAAGACATAGGATATCCTGGGCAGCAGGTTGAGGGGGGTGGTCCTTCCCCTCTATCCACTGATAATGCCTTATTGGAAGTATTGTGTCCATCATTGGAGAAGCTATCTACATACTTGAATTTTCCATCTGAAGAGAGATCAAAAATTTGATGTTTATTTATTAGCTCCATGGACTTCATCTAAGTCAATAAGTTATCTATTTTTTTTGTTTTGTTCTTGTGAATTATGTCAGAGGTCTCTCAATATCCAGAGGCAAAATTTTGAAAACTATAGTTATTTAGAAATTTTATGGCAAACAGCTTTTTATTTTGTCATGACAACAGAGCAGTTCTTTGAAATCAAATTTTTCTGCAGGAGTTAAAATACTAGGAGTGGAATTTTGATGACAGTAGACACAAAAAACCCCATCTCATTAGGACTAAGGTATTTACATGAGTTGCAGAAGTGCAATATCTGATGCTGCTTTGCCTAGGTCAGAGAAGAAGTCTGTAACCATGGGGAATACTTCAGCTCTGGGAGTAGTTAGTTCAATAAAGGATAAAGGCTGTTTCTGTTATGTTTCTCACTTGGAACATTCTTGGTTTTGTTCCAATGCAATGTAAGAGAATTTTTTATTTCTGCTCTCGAAAAAACTGCGGAATGGAAATAATTTCCTATACAGCTCTGCTAACAATATAGTGTTATGAGCACTTGTTTGGCTTCTTTCCCATGCAAGAGAGCTCCAGCAAAGGTTCTGTGGTTCTCAGATTTTCCATTAGTAATAATTTACATAAAGATTGTATATGTCTAGAGAAAGATAATTTAAGTACCATCTGGATAGAATCAGAGCAACTCTTTTGCTATAATTTGTATTTAATAACTTCAGCCTATGCTTGAAGAGATGATGTCTAATGCTATTGAAAGAAAGTAGTTACAGTATATGAGATCATGCCTTTATGACTACAGATGCCAAGGAACATTAATAGATAATTGAATTCTTTATGTGTCTGTTCATAATCCAGTATCCTGTGGTACTTGCCACCCACATCTGAGAAAAGCAAATCTGTAATGGCTTAGGAAAAGGGCTCTGATGATCAGACTTTCTGCATACAGGACTCCTTTCAGAGTCATCAAAAATTTTTCTGGCTTGGTTCTGCAAGAACAATTTTTTTCTATTAAATGAAGTTGTCATTAGGGTCATAGGTCTCCAAGCTCTCACTCTGATAGATCAAAGACTCTTGCTTTTTCTACTGATCAAACCTACTGTTAACCCAGCCAAAAAGGTACCCACTTGAGATCTTACTCAGTAACTTACAGGTTGTCGAAGGACTAGTCTCAGGGGACGTGATTTATAATTTCAGGTGGTGTATGTGGTATACAGGAAGAAAAATCAAAATTAGGACAATTATCTGAACTACAGTAAGTAAACTCCCTGCTTGGGCTTGCCACTTCTGTTTTTATCAGTCCTGGAAAACTTTCTGCTGCACTCTAATTCTTCTTCATATAACAATGTCATAATATAATATGGCCTTGATATGAGTCTATCATTTGCTGCCTCTATTGAAATACAAGTTTAGGCTCTGATCCAGCAGGTGGGAATGCTAGATAAGAGTCATAAGTCAGCCACAGAGCCAGTTTTCCTACACGTATGCCTGTGTAGGAAAAAATTTAAAATTAAAATACATGTAATATAATTCATTTTGGCCATTTTATTCTGATGTTTGACTTGGAAGCTTTTGGTGTAGAGGTTTTCTAGCTCTGAAGCGTGGCTCAATATGCAGGACTGCAGCTGATGTCTCAAGAATCAGAGAGAACTGCTTCTTTAACCAATAAAAAAATTTTCCAAAAGTTTTCAGAAAATCTGATTTTATTTCCTGTGACAAAGAGCCTACAGAGGCATAAGTTCCACCATAGGTGGATGCTTATATTTGCTTACTGAATTTGGTCTTTCTTGATGCTTGTCCTACAAGCAGTTTGCCTATGCTTTTAGCTTTACACAGCCACGTGGTGAAATTGAATTTAAGTGGTATAATGGCTTGCGTACCATTAACAAATGTGTTTTGGAGAGAAATAAAAACATTTTCACTTGATTAAAAAAATTCAGTAAAGGTGGCTGTGTAGCTGAGGAGCAATGAGAGAAGACATCTAGTTCTATCTGACATCCATTTCTAAAGCAGCAGTTCTGATTTTTCCTTCTTCCTTCATTTCTGCCCTTTGCCCAGTCTAATGACCTTATTTGTGCCATTTCTGGCTCTTGCCTGATTACTTGAGTAGCCAGTTCAACTCTGTAACCAGTAGAAACGTATTAATCTTGTGATTATTTTATTTTTGGTCCTCTTAGTGAGCTGATTGTAGAGACCTGAAATGGCAGTGGAAGAAATCAAACATGAGAGAGAGCAGAAGGAGAGGAGCATGATGGTGTAGTTGGTAGCAGAGAAATTATTGTGGATTTTCAAAGTTATCGTGGAACTTCAAAGTGAGATAATGGGAGAAGTCCTTGCAGAAGCAGAATTGGGAGGACTGTTAAATACAGCTGTGAGACAGCTTTGTGACAAACTTATGTCCAGAAGGGAATAGGGATTAGCCCTTAAAGATGAATAGGTGGAGGCAAGTTTGGGGGGCTGGTTGTTCAGGACACGCTCTAGAATTCCTGTCTTCTAGAGAGTATCATGGGGAAGCTGTCTGTTGTACATACCACAGGCCAAGAAACAAGTTTGATTCCCAAAGATTATCAGCATGTTTGCACATCTTGAACTGCAGTACTGTCCAGATTCTGGCTAGTTCAGTAGGAACTAGTAAAATTACAACAGTATGTAAGCTAAGAACTGAAAGCTGTATCATTCACTGGTTCAAGCATTTAGTACCAATGAACAATGGGTACATTGTGTCTCAAAAGCTGTTGGATAGAATATGATGCGCAAGTGCTGAGGAAAACAGAAACTGTTGAATTTGTATCTCATTTTTAAGTTTTTCACTTCTCCATTGCCTGTATGGTGTATTTCTTCCTTTCTGTGTATAGTAGGCATGAAATATTACAACACAATTTATCACAGCTGTTTCATGTATACAACAACTGTACTCCTTTACTGGTAAAGACTAAAGGATTCACAAAGCATTATTAAAAAGAAACTGTATGAACAATATGGTTCATCAGATTAGAGCTTTTCTTATATTTTCCTCATTCTTCTCTATGTATGCTTTTTTTCTATGCTTTGCTGCTCTGTTATTTGGTTTCCATCTTCTTCCCACTCCCTTACATGGAGCAACTGAAGTCTTAGTTTACTTTTCTCATCCATGTTTTGTCCTCCATTCTCAAAAAGAGTATTTTAATATAACTTGATAGCATTCTGTATTTGTCTGTAACTAAGGCAATATATACAAAAAGGTACACTAGAAAAGAAAGTCAGAATTCAGTGCCCATGTATGTACCTTCCTCTCAAATGCTTTTCTCATTCATTTCATTGCTTATTTTTCCACCAGTGACAAAATACAATACCAAGAGCCAAGGCTAGCCCATGCTTCCTGGTACAGGGTCTATTTTCAGCTTGTTACAGCTTTATCAAGCATCAGCCATTTGAGATGAAAGCTTTGCTGCTTCACATCCTACCCAGCATAAAAGCATAATTATTCCATTCTTCTTCTAAAATTTGTTGACTGGTTTTTTGTTTGTGATTTTTTTTTTTGGATGTGGAACATTAGAGGAGAGAAAGAAGTTGATTTGATTTCCTGTTGATGCTGCACAATTAAGGTGTTTCCTAGAACATGACTAGTGAAGAATGTTTTTCCTTCTTTTGCCAGAACTAACAATTCTTGTGCCTGTTTCCCTGAAAATTTTTCTGGCAGCTGGAGTCTCATTTTGGAGGCATTTTGAATAGAAGTCAGTGGCTATATTTGGCAAACAACCTAAATGGATGTACTGATCTCTTCTTGGATAGCCTTGTGTTTAGAACTTTCAGCTGTATTAGAAGTATGGGACAGCCTTGTCTAATAGTTTTTATTTTTATACCAAATCTCCCACACAAATCCTGTAACCTCAAAGGTTATGAAACAATCTGTCTCATCATGTATGAACTTAAAATATTTTGTATGGAACAGAACAGCTTTGACAAGAAATGTTCTTTTTCTAATATATCCCTTTCTGTGCAGAATCCCTGCTGTGAAGGAGCAACCCCTGCTTTGGGATAATTACCCCATTCTATTTAATGTGGAATAATTGCAAGTGTAGTCACACTTAGAATATATAAACTAGGTCATTTTTATATTCCCTGGCAACTTTATTATGCACTAGTGGATAAAGTTTTGGAAGAAAATATACCTTTCTTTCTTGGTTTTGTAAATGACCCCTGAAAATGGCTGTTATGGTTTGGATTTTTAATAAAGCCTATTTGTCAGATTCAGCCCAGCATCATAGATGCCATTACAGAATGTAAAATTGCTTTTTTTGTTAAATTGATTATTCCCTCCAAAAGTACATGCAACTGTAATTCTAATATTTCTAAACTGCTCAATGAATATTTGAATTTTTGCAGAAAATAAGTCTGGGATTTCTATTTTAATGTTTATTAAAGAACAGATGAATTTAATTATGACTATATAATTGTTATGATACTATTACCATGATTATTAGAGAGAGATGCCTCTGCTCAAATTAAGATGCAAGTAAGACCATATGCCAAAGCTAATAGTACAGATTTCATTTAACTGTAAATGTGAAATAGAGAGAAAGAAATAGGAAAGAGAGGGTGGGAGGGAGAAGGAGTGAGAGACAAGCTAAGTAGAAAGAGTCAGCACCCCTGTGCATCCAGCAGCATCCCACTGGTCCTTTTCACCCAGAGCTTGTCAGTGTTAGGGTCCCATGGAGCACAGAGTTCTGTGGATTAATATAGCCCAGGTAGAGGTGGGAATGCCCAAGCACCTCCCCTGAGGTGGGGGATATTTTACACTCTCATTTGCAGCAATGATGTTGCAACAGGTGAATCAAGAGCAATCCTCTGGTGGAAGGTCTCAGGAATGAATGAGTAAGGGACACACTTCCCTGGTCTTTGGTGGTTTGTGTCACCTTCTAGACATGACAGCTGCCTCTCATGTCAGAGCAGTTGAATGTCCTGTGAAAATGTGACCTTCTGGGGGGTGGGAGGCAGAGTTTTACAGCTGGGCCAGTTTATGTAAGGGAAGACAACTGGCATAGCAAAAACTGCTATTTTGTCTTTGCTGGGTCTGCTTCTTATCTGGCCGAAATCTCAGCTTTTAGCCTTTGGTGATGGATGTTCAACCTCTCTGCTTTATGAAGACCAGAGGCTTTGTCGCCACCTCCCCAAAAACTCCCCTTCTGCTCCCCCTTGGTTTGTGGGAGGAGGGCATGCAAACCTGGCCTCAGCAAATGAGTCTGTGGGCTGTGGCCTGCCCAGCCTTGTTTGCTCCTCCTTACACCTGAGATACTTGGGCAATAGTATGGCTTTTATCTTATCTCGAGTTCCTGTCAGGTGGCTTAAGTCAGGTGCAGTTTCCTGAAATCAGAAGGCCTGCATCTGGAGGGCTGGGCTTCAGTGGTTGTAGATGAGCAGTTCCTTCTTTGCACAGTTTGCTGCAGTGGGCAAAGTCCTTTGGTGGTCTTAACAGTGTTTAAGGCAATTATAATTTTTAAGTCTCTTATAATAATAATATTAGCATTTGAAAAATTGTGTTCTCAAAATCATGTCACAGTTTGATAGCTCAGTTTGAAACCTGTCAATACCATGTAGTTTAGCAACCATTCACTCTAAGCTCAGTAACCTGAAAAGGATACATGACTCTGAATAATGTATTGGGGATAAAAGTTCAGAAGTAGAGTCAGCTAACTTAATTTCTTGAAAAATCTGGATCTCAGTATTCATGTCTAAAATGTGAAAAATAAGTCTTCCTTAGATCCATATGACCTTTGAAAAAAAATGGATTGAAAAATCAAGAATCCAAGAGCTTCATATGCAGCAAGGGACAAACTTCATTAATATCTGAAATAGATACCTTGCTCTGGATCAATTAAATAGAGACTCAGTTTCAACATCTTATTTTTTTCTAATTTTAGTTAAGTCAAATAAGTTATATTTATTAATTTCTTATGAATTACCTTGTCTTTCCTATTGAGGGGATGCCTTGTTTAAACTAGATAATTGTCTTCAGATTTTGATCCACTGTATTATGTATAGTATTATAAATAAAAGTTTTTCTGTCACCAGTGTGCCTTGCATCTGGTGGCCAGCTATATCAAGCAACAACAAATTTTTTTATCAAGCATTGCTATGTTTTTAAAGGTCTGCTCCACCCTGAAAATAAAGATTCTACTGCTTTTGGCAGGAGAATGCTGAATTTTCCTTTAAATTCAATTTGCAATTCAAATCATGTCTTCAAAACAGGATTATCAAACATCAGGTTCATGCAGAATTCCTAAAACATCTTAATGCAAGTTGGCAGTCGCTTATCACACATTATTAAGCAGTTTTCAGAAATCACAATGTTGTCACTGTAATTATAAGCCTCTTTATATTGTACTACATAAGTGGCTTATTAATCTGAAAAGAAATTTATTAATAGAAGGGTCTTAATTGCTGTAATTACATTAAAAGTAGTCTTGCTATAAAGCCTGAGAAAGCTCTAGCTGCTTTACAGACTTCTGTGTCTTTGGATGATCATTATGAAATGCCAGTGATTTTAAATTAGCTTTCAGAGATAATTATTATTTAAATTGTAAACTCTGCATTACTTCGTGTAGTATAGCCTGAAAATACCTTCTGCTTTGAGATTCTAATGTAGCTAAGGATAAAATTCTACCAAGACTGCCATCATAATTTCAAGGGGTTTTTGTAGCTTTGTTTTTTGTTTTTGTGGTTTTTTAGTTTTTGGTTTTTTTTAGTATTAATTAATTATTTTCTTTCCTTTTTTTGAAGGGTAAGTGAACCTGTTGAGTAGCAGATCATCCAACTACCAACTATGGTGTAATCTTAGAATTACACAGATTGTAATCTTGGCATACTTCAGGGGTCAGCAAAGGGAAAGTGATACTGTTCTCAAAATAATTATGTTTTGTGAGTATTTTTAAGGTTCTCACCTATGAAAAAAGTAAGAATTGAATTTGGAAAACCAGATCGAATTTCCAGAGCTGCTGCTGCATGAATTTGCTGTTATGTTCGCTCTCATTCATAGAGACATTACCCACGATTTGTCACAGCATACAACTGATGGAGGGGAAATGAGTATTTCACAGGATCATTCAGGTTGGAAAGGTGCTCCTGCTCATCTACTCCAGCCTCTTGGCCAGAGGATCAACAGTATTGCTCAGGGCTTTGTCCTCTTGGTCTTGAACATCTCCAAGTATGGAGCTCACACAACTCGTCTGGGCAACCTGCTCCAGTTCTTAATGATGATGTTTTCCTTTTATAGTCAGGATATCCCATCTTTTGAGTTTATGGATGCTGTTTCTCATTTTCCTACTGCACCTTAGGAAAGAGCTTGTCTCTGTCTTCTTAATGGTCTCCATGTACCACTGCAGCTGTCTCTTCTGAACAAGATGAGCTCAGCTCCCTCAGCCTCTTTTCACAAGGCAAATGCTCCAGTCATTGATTATCTTGGTGGCCCTTTGCTGAAGTCTCGCCAGCTGGTCAATGTCTTTAATGTACTGAGGGGCCCCAAACTGAATGTGGGGAGCCCCTCTGAGAGTGATTTAACAAGGATTGATCACTTCCCTTTTCTTAATAGCTGCAGTCTTTTTTTTCCTTTACAAACCAGTATGCAGTTAGCCTGAAGAATAACACATGGGTTTTTTTAACCCATTGTTGTGGTTTAACCCCAGCAACTAAGCCCCATGCAGTGGTTCACTCACTCACTCTCCCTCAGTGCTGGGGAGAGAATCAGAAGGGTAAAACTGAAGAAACCTCATGAATGAAATAAAAGCAATATAAGTAAGATAGACAAAGGGGAAAAAAAAAGTAAGGAAAAACCCAAACAAAGTGAAGGAAAGATAAAATCCAAGACTTTTTTTCTCGACAATGTAAAATAAAACAATTGCTCACCAGCAAATGGCTGATGCACAGTGAGGCCCCACCAACCTCCCTCCATGAATTTTGCTGCTGAGCAACATCCTATGATCTGGGATATATTTGTGATCAGTAGATGTCATCTGTCCTGGCTGTCTTCCCTCCAGGCGTCGTGTGCATCCCCCACCTCCTCACTGGAAGAGGGAATGTCAGGAGCAGAATCAGCTTTGACTCTGTGTAAGACCTGCTAAGCAGTAACTAGAGAAGTCCTGCATTACCAACATTATTTTCAGCACAAATCCAAAACACAGCTGCTGTGGAGAAAATTTACTCTATCCCAGCCAAAATGAGTAGAAACCTCCAGTAGTTCATCTATGTAGATACCAACAATCTTTCTTCCACTAGAAAGCTGTGGAACATCTCAGGGCCTTCTGCAGTGAACTTTCTTGCCTTCCTAAGCCAGCAGGACACCTAGCAAGGGTATTATTCTGCTGGTTTACCTGTTACAAGTGGTTCACTCTACTGGGGTTAGCATCAAGGAATGAGAGGAAGCAAGACACCAGAGGGATGAGAGGGAGCTGTGACACCTCTGCCAGAGAGAGTCTGAAGCTGTAAGAACAGCTGCCTCAGGTTGTAATTTGAGATACATCTAAATCGCCACTGACTTCCACAAAGCAGTTCCCTTTTCCCTGTGCCCATTCCTGTCCCACATTGGGATGGTGGATCTCAACAAGCTTGTCTGTCATGGCTCTGAAAACAAGGTAATTGGCACTACTCAACAGGTATCTAGAAAGCAAAATGGAATGAAAGAGTGAGGGTGGTAACTTCTCATAAGGGTAATAAATCCAGCTCTGGCAGTGCTGTTTTCTGTTCTAGAAGTGTACAATCCATTTTATTTGAAATTGCATATAAATAAAACCTTCAAGATGTGCCTTGCTTAAAAAGCTCAATTTTCCTAAACTGGTATTATGTAAAAAATTTGAGTTTCTTACACTTCACATGGGGAAAAGGGAGAGGTATAAGAAAACCACTGAGACAAGAAGTAGTACTATGAAAAAAACCCATGTTTTCTATTTCCAAAAAGGCAATCCAAAGATTTGTTTCTAGCTCTGAAGTAACTGTATGGCATCATAGAATTTATTTCTGTTATTGATTCATAGAAGTGCTGAATAAAGATGTGTCTTTCTCATGCCATGATTTTATTACATGTATAAATATCTCTGTATTCAATTTATAAAACAATTCAGACCACTGATTTTTTTTAGGTTTTATTGAACCATTCCTTAAATATGAATGTATTAAAGCATTAATATCTTCCAGTTGCCTGAATTCTTGAGAATTCTAGAGAAGACATTTTATTGCTTATTTTGCTTTGCCATATGAGACAAGGTTAGATTATCTTTTGAACAAAGTCCAAAGAAAAAAATTATAGTACTAGCTAAAGGTCAGAGTTCTTTCATGTGGAAGTTCTGTTGATAAATCTTCTTGACTAAACCAGCTCAGTTCTCTGACAAGTTTCTGATATTGTATTTATTGAGCTGATGTGGGACTTGTTTAATTTTTTGTACTATTTTAATTTAAAGTAATGTATAGTCATTAATATTGGTGCATTGATTATGACAAAGTAAGGTAGAATCTTATTGAATCAGGAAATTGTAAAACCAGATGGCTCATATAAAAAGGATGTTGTTTTGGAAGGTCAAAGGAATAACCTGACACTGGGTGTTTCTTTATCAGCGTAGTGTTGGTTGATCTCTTTCATCTCAGCTGACAAAATGCAACATTCAGTCATTGTTTATGGAAGCAGAAACAGGGAAAGCAGTGCCTACTGAAATGTACAAGAACTAAGGAGAGGCCTGGGAATAGGAAACACCTGTGAGAAAGCCAGGAAACACTGAATTCAATGCTCCTTACTCATTCACAGGCAAGGGAATGGAGATGTTAAAGTCGCATCTGTAAACCCTGTGGGCTGAGACAGTGTGATCTAGTTCAGGTCTGCTTCCACTGTCTGCTTTGTATACTGCTAATGGATGTCCACAACTTGTTCATTCATTAGTTTGTTTATGAAGCCAAGGGAGGCTCTGGCAACTCATAAATGCAAGTCTTCTGCCTTGCTTTGTTTTACAATGGGAGCAGCTTTTAACACAGCTTGATTTGCAAAACTCCAGGTTCAGATTGCAGGTAGCAGGCATAAAAATCATCTTTATTTGGATACTGAAGAAACAATTGTTAAATATAAACTCCAGTAATGTGGTTAGGCTAGCATATGCTATGACCAAAATTACGTGTCTGCTATAAGCACTTAAGTTCTGTGTATGTGTGACTGTGTGTGTTAGTGTGGTCTATGAACAGTGGATGCTATGGGCTAGTATTTGTACAGGATCAGAAAGTATGATGAAATGATGGAAATATTAGTGAATTATTGATTCAGTGAATCAAACACTTGCAGAAGTGCCAGATGAATTGAGTTTAGGAATGTCTGTGCAGAGGGGGAAATACCTTTCTGAGGGAACTTTATTTCTCCCTACAACTACCTGAAAGGACATTATGGACAGATTGGAGTTGGTCTCTGGTCCCAGGTAAAAAGGGCCAGAACAAGAGAAAACAACCCTCAAGTTACACCAGGGAAAATTTAGATTGGACATCAGAAAAAATTCCTTTACTGAAAGGGAGGTCAAGCATTGGAACAGGCTTCCCAGTGGAGCAGTGGAATCACTGTCTTGGGAAATGTTCAAAACAGATGTGGATGTGCTGCTTGGAGACATGGTTTGGTAGAGGACATGGGTGCTGGGTTAATGGTTGGACTCAGTTATCTTAAAGGTCTTTTCCAACCTAAATGGTTTTGTGATTCTGTAAGTACCTGGGATGTGTAGCCAATACTCTGATTTGCAATCCTTTACAAATGTACAGAACCACTCTCTCTGCCTGGACATGTTTTCAGTAGGGAAAGATTGAATATAGCTGGGAAGCCCCAAACAATGGCATCTTCCTTCCAGCATCAACCAGATTTGAAAAACAGGACAGGGCTGGTAGAAGACACTCGTAAAGACTTGTCAGCCCCACAGATATTGTGTTTGAACAATAGACTTGTAGAAGTGATGACAATGACAATATTTCATATGCAATTCAGCTTGTTAATTTCTGAAGTGAACCTCTAGTACACAGATGGACAGATTTCTTAACTGTAAACATATCAGTGAAAAGTTACATGTTTTCCAGGCTGCTTGAAAATATATGCTTTCTGGAGATACTGAGTATTAAAAAGGCATGGGGCTCAGTAATGTGAAAACTTAGGGAAGGGGATTTTGTTGCAATGAACTGTTAGATAAGCCATGTTGTTAGTTCTGCTCATTCAATAGCCAGAGCACTGAGGTCAGCTGATGCATCATGAAAAGAAGCTACCAGTCAGTTCTCAGTGGGGCACATTCTGTCCCTTCATTGTGGGAGGTTTTATTATTATTTTCCCCCGAGGTTCTAAGGATCATTTAATTTTACTTTATTAAATATTAAAGCATTTGATGTACACAGTGAGAAATAATGCTTTTTAAATCAGAGGAATACATATGCTACTGGTGTACTCCTTTTTTATGTTAATTGGACAATGAAGAGGGGGTATTAAAACACATCAATAGCATCAACTTTGTGCACAAGAGCGAACAGTTACTGCTCTCAATTAAAAAGGAGTTTGCTGCCATCTTATGGGCTTGTGAAGTATTTATTTTCCTAAAAGTAGTGCAGCATTATTATGAAAATTCTTTAAATTATTTTCCCTAATCTGTAGATGATCTTGAAAGAGCCTGTCCTGTCTAGGGTATTTCTTTTTAAATTTTAAAGTCGAAATTATTTTTAATTAAAAACTGTTTCATTGGGTGCTTTAAAGCTTAATCTTTTCAGCAGCTATTAATACCCCAAGTACAGAAGGTTAACTTTTATTAATTTTAATTATGAATATTTTTGTATGTTATGAAAACTATTAATTATTTTGTGAAAATTATTTTAAGATCTTAAATTACTATTTTTAGAACCCCATTAGCAATCTGGATGACAGGCTTTTAACTTCCCAAGCACTATACTGCTTTACACATGTAGGCTTAGCTGTTGATGGCTTCTGTATCTTCTGAAGATATGTTGATCTTGCCATGTGCTCTGGGGTGCCATACACAGGGAAAACTCTTCTCTCTCAGCAGGGATCAAGACCATGTAAAACTTTTTCACATTGTAAACAAATACTCATATTAAATAAAAAGTTTTTCTATATCTTTCAACATATAAGTAACTGGTCCAGTAGAAATCACAAATCAAACAATCTGACTTAAATCTACAGACTTTTTAAATACAAGGAAGGAAAGATCAACTATAAGCAGAGCTGAATTCTTGTATTTCTGTAAGTATGATCCCCATTAAAGACAATGAACCTAAAACACAGCACTGTTTTTTGACAGCTGTTGGGGGTGTGTTGATCTGAATATGGAAAGATTTTCTGTTATACAGAATTTTCTGATCTTTAAGTGTTCTGTGTTGTCTTAGAATAGACCAGAAGGTACAAATATTTTGTGGAAAGAGGTTCCAGAACAGTAAATATGCTCCTAGTTTGGTGCATTGAAGTCATGAGGAAAGAACTCCTGCTTCCTCCTTTGTTTATGGAAGCAGAAACAGCTTCTGAAAAATAGATCAAGTAAATGTTTTGCGAGCACTTCTTCTCACCTGGGATGCAAGAAAGTTTGAAAGGAAGGCTTCTCTGGTATTGCAATTTACACTTAATTTTTTTTTTCACAAAAATTACTACTGTATTTAAATATGGGGTTTATTTCCGGGGGGGGTGGGGGGGGGCGGGGAATAATTCTGTAGTGAGTCAGTATTTTCTCCCGGGCTGCTTTCCTTGAAAAGTCCTCACCCAGATTAATTTACAAACAAGTTTGTGATATTGCCAGGCTTTTCCGCAAATCTGAAACAAAATGGGGTAGATGGGGTTGCAAAAAGTTCATTTGCAGGTGACTTCACTTCAAAAGATTTCCCTATCACTTGCACTTAAAACCTCATTACTGTTCTTTTATGTAGGTGGTAATTTTGATAAAAGAATGTTGATAAAATTCTCTTGATAAAAGAATTCTAAAAGGGATTTAGGAAAGAAAATGCAAACGCCTGATTTTCCTGCGTTCCCAGCTGCAGCATGCCCGTGTTCCCTCTAGCGGCAGACTGCGGGCTAGGGCTGGCTGCTGGCCGTGCTCAGCCCAGCGCACGCTGCTGCGGGGCTGATCCTAAATATCCCTCACTCCCTGAGTGCGCTCCCCCCTGAAGCCAGAGCCCTAAACCTCTTCCCCCGGTATTTTCAGTGTCTGCATTGCAGCAGGTTGTGCCTGGTGAGGACGGTGGTGTTAGGGAGCACTGGAGTTTGCTGTCTCTAGGGCAAAGCTGCAAAAAATCTTACCAAATGTGGCCCATGTTAAATACACTCAGAGAGGGGAAAGAATCATGGAATTCACACTGGTTATATAAATATATTCTTGTGTCTAATGCTTTTCCATATATTTGCCTGGAAGGAAGTTATGGTGATGTGGGTGGTTTGTTTTCAGCTGTATTTCAGCTATGTGAATTGCAGGAATAATTTTTTTTTCTTTCAGGGAGTTTAGCTACATGATAAGCCTCATGAATAATACTGCAGGCCAAAATAGGATAACGTGAATGTCACTGTATAAGTTTCACTCCAACAATCTCAAAAAGTAACTATTGTTCCTGTTCTAGCATGCAGTTATTTATCATCAAGAAGGAACTGATTTGTGATTAATTTGTCATTTCCTTGTCAATACATGACCAAAGATAGAATTGACTGAGTGCAACATGGTCATCTTCCCTTATAATTCTTGGTCCTTCTCTTCCTAGACTAGGATAATTTGGCAATCAGTGGAGAGTAAGTACATAGAAATCTTTTTAAAGAAAAAGTACATATGGAGCATGTGTTAGTCAAGGGAACTAATACAGGACATCAGGCTTAGAATTTCCTTGCTGTAATTAGGTTTCCATCTTTGAAAGAAAAAGTGGGACAAATAGTTTGCTTAAGGCAGTCATATAATCAGTTTGGACTGGTAGGTACATACTGGAAATGTCCAACTATTGCAGACTATATTCCTGCCTCTCTTTATTCCCTAGATAGGCAATCTCTAGGAAGTGATGGGGAGGTGCTCTCCTTCTTGCATTCCCCTCTGCCTGTCTCTGTCCTTAAAATAGAACCTATGGCAGCACCCAGCCTTCAGGGTTTGTATGGAGTTTCTGTGTTCTTTCAAGTAATTTTGGAGGGACAGAGGTCATGGATACTTTGGTCATCTCTTTGTCTTGCTAATAATTTTTTTTCTCTTCTATTTATTTCCATTTTCCTATTTGCTAGCATTATCATGCATTTGATTTAAAAATTCATGTTTTTGAGAGTAAGCAAATCTGTCTCAATATATTGCTAATGAAAGCGATGCCAAAAAGTGTTATATCACCTATGTTCTCTACTTTGAGGACTGTTAGTTAAGGCTACATGTCTAGAATTTTTTGTCCTTCTTAAGCTTTAGAAATGCTTTTTCTAGCATAAGGTCTCTTCTGGAGACACAGGCACACACTGTCCCATCAAGTAGTGGCTAGGATGCTGAGACACTTCATCCTACTAAATATTCCACTTCTCTGTAAAGGTCTGCAGCATATTTTCTTAATCCTGAGTGCTTTATGGTACAACTATAGATCCAGAATAAAGCATTTTACAAGTATCTAGTGACTTTGTTTTAATTTTGATATAAACTTGTCAATTTGGAAGTAGCTTTTTGCATGATCAGACAGCACAATGACTCAGCAGTTAAACCCCAGCATCTGCTACAGCAGCACCTCTTGGGAGTTTCTAACAAGAACTAAGTTGTTATCTGTTTATAAATCAGTCATGTTGAATAAGGAGGAAGTAACCAGTAAGTCAAGTGGGGAAGAATAGAAAAAAATCCTATAACAAAGTAGGTAGTAACTAAAATGTCCATAATATGTCCTTCTTCCAACTTCAATATGACTACTGAGACAATCAAAAATTCTGGAGAAAGAGACAAAGTGTTCAGAAGCTTTGTCTCTTAGAGAATGCTCTAGAATGTCCTATCACAGCAGCCTCTATGAAATATTACAAACCTGACATTCTGGCTCATCTCTGAAGCCTTACAATACATTATGATGTTGTTTGTAGGATTGGACACAAAACCAGATATGTTACAAAGAAGAAAATTATTCGGCACTATTACCAATGTCCTCAGTTTCTGCCATTTGCTGATTATCCTTTTCAGCTTTTTTTGATGGCTTTTACAGTATCAGGATTTATTTTGCAGTGAGGTTAATCTATAGAGAAGGGAGGTTTGAGGTTGGGAGAATGCTTCCTCTTATAGTTCCTTTACAAGGTTGTGGAAGCCAAGGGGCATCTTGAGGCACAGTATTTGTATGTGTGGGTGGGAAACTGGGTATCTGCTCAGGGAAGTTTCCGGTGAAGCAATATAATGAAACCGTGGGTAGAGAAGGGGAGCATGGATGCAAATAAACTAAAATGACATCCTGGAGATCTATAACTCGCATTCAATCAGATTTTGTGATGTTTGATGTTAAGATGGGAATGTGGCACTCTCTGCAGGGGTTGGAGGAACACTGGTGGTTCCTGTACACTCATGGGGTTCCAGTCTGGCACCTTCTGTGGCCCGTGGAAAGGCTGTGCCTTTGGCCTGAATAACAGCACTACAAAAACTTTGTCAAATGTCAATGTATATATTGTTCACTTGCCCTTCAATTTCAAAACTCAGAAACAGCAAACAAACTGGGTATAGCAAAGGATTTAGAAACCAAATAGGTTTCTTGAGGTCTCTTGACCTTTGGATTTGGATGTTGGTAGGTGTGAAAACCTGTTGAACCGTATTTAGAGAAAGAATAGAAGCGCCTGAGCAGGGAATTTCCAGAACAGATACATTACTTCTTATGACCATACTCTAAAAAGTCAGAAGTTATGAAACTGAAGGTTCTGAGGAGTGCTGAAGTTCTGGCAGGTGGTAGGCTTCTACAACCACATATCCTGGAATTTTCTAATGTGACAGCATATTTCAGAAATCTGAATTTGCCCTGATCATACTATAGCTGATGTTTATAAGAAACCCTCGTACTTCAGAAGTATCCAGACCTGACTACATTTTGAGTATTTTGAAGCATGTATTAGGTTCTAAACAAAAGAAAAGATTTTGTGAAAATTTTGTCTGGAAAAGTTTCCTATGGAAAAGATAACATGCTTGAGGAAAAAGCATATGCATGACAACTTTGGAAAAGCAGCCACAAACTCAGAAAAATGGTTTGTAAACCTCCATGAAGTAATTACTCCTTTTTTAGTCAGAGGTGCCTTATTTTGTGTACAGTACACATAAGATTAGTGAATAAATGAGACTTGACATCAAGAGTTTATTTCCTGAAAGCTCCCGAATTGGTTAGAAAAAAACATCTAAAACTTATATAGACAAAAAATATATTTCATCATCAAATGCAATAGAGGAAAAATTGGATTTGGAGCCATTTGCAGAGCAGGAAATATGTTTTGCATTCTGAGTTTTAATAATGAAATTGCAAATATTGTATTCTGGATCAAACCATCACAGCGCCTCTTAAGCATACCCACATTTTACTGAAAAATTGATCAAATATTATGGCCTGGAAAATTACACAAAGTGTGTATTGAGTTGCTGCAACACTTTAAGTGATTAAAGAGATAAATAATACAATGATTTAGAATGCTCTTAAAATAGTCACATCTTTAATTTTTGTAAATACAGTAGATATTGTAAGAAAATAGTGATCAGCTGTATTCCTTTATGTTTTGGTATTGAATAATGTTGCTATTTTTTAGACTAACACATATACATGGTTTTGTATCATATGCAGCATTGGATACTTGCTAAAAGTTACTGTGCCATTTTTCATGGCCTCTTTAGAATTATGTTAGAGGAATAGCATTCAGAATTATGTTAGAGGAGTAGCATTTTATAAATATTTCTTGTTTCCAATCTTAAAGTAATATCCTGGCTTTTCTTTGAGAGGCTGACAGTTGTCAAAATTGTTAAGCTTATATATTAGTCATCACTTAACATCTCTGTTTAATAAATGGGGAACAAGTTTTCTGTAAAAAAGAGGAAGTAACTTTGGTTTATATAGCATGCCCTTGTCTAAGGGGAGACAAAGACATTCATTTAGAGCGGAAAAGGAACAAGTTCTTTGTCTGAAAAACCAATACAGAAAATGCATACAGCAAGTAATGTGCCTACAGCATTACTGAAGGTAATATTTTTTCAGAATATTTTTTTAAGAAATAGAAACAAGAAAACAGATATTAATGATTGAAATATATTACATACTGATTAAAATCAAAAGAGATAACTTCACTGCAGCAAGCTCCAGCAGCTAAAATGGTTTTCAATTATGTGTTTGTATTGCAGTGATGTCCAGAGATGTTCTGAATTGGCTGGAGGTCATTGTATTGGACAAACGGGAAAAGAATTTCATTGCCATAAAATGCTTTGTATCATAGTTTAAGGGGCTAATGAAGTGAGAAAACTAATGGGTTAAACATGTTAACGTTTACAGCAATGTGTTTATCTGTTTTATGAAGATGCTGTGAAGTTCTAAATAAGGTACAATTTTTGCATGTGATATACTGAGTACATTGATGCTACTACATGGCTGTTGTAGTGTTTCCAAAGGTTGGTGTTCAGACACAGTTCGGGTGTTCTTGGCTGAATCACATTCTTAGATGTGTGCCGCTAGAAATCACAGTTGCAGCAGTATGTGCAGGTGCACTCCTCAGTTCTTGGTGCTGGCTGATGCTCAGGCTTGAGTCAGCTTCTTGTCCTCACTCCAGCTGTGCATCCCCATGTGTGCTGAGGGTGGGAAAAGGGAAGAGCAACAAGAGAAAGAGCCGTGGCTGTTCCTGTGCTGCATTCCGCTGCATTCCGCAGCTGGGTCAAGGCTGATGGCTCGATCCTGTTCCAGCTTTTTACAAGGACATGTAGTGATAGAAGAAGCAGGAGTGGCTTTACATTTACGCAGAATTGGTTTAGATTAGATATTAGGAAAAATTTGTTTATTGTGATGGTGGTGAGAATTTGGCACAAATTGCCCTGAGAATGTTGCCTGGAATGTTCAAGACAGGTTGAATGGAGCTTTGAGCAACCTGATCTGGTGCAAGGTATCCCTGCTCAGGACGGGGAGGTTGGAACTAGATGATCTTTCAGATGCCTTCCAATCCACACCATTCTATGATTTTGTAAGCTCTGGTGCTGTCTTTGGAGCTACACCTCCCCAAATGAGCTTTTCTGAAGGAAAGACGTCCACCCACATAATACTTACTGTGTGGAAGTGAAAGGATAATTAATCAGCCTTGATCTGTCTTCTCTTCACTTTTTGTGGTACTTCTGATGAAAGAACAGCAAATCTGTTGTGGGATTTTGAAAGATGTAGAATATGATGTAAGGATTTTACACTCAGACTCGGGCATGCTGAATTCCTCTCACATCTTGATTACAAGTATTAGGTATAAACTAAGGACGTAAAGTTGTATCATTCTTGCTGATGTTGGTCAGAAGTTTTAGAATGGCATAATGACAGACACAGAGTTTTATTTACTACATGTAACAGTTGGCCTGGATACAAGGTAGTAGGAAATTAATCTCTGACTGACTATTAGAAGTTTCTCAAGCTGAGAGAAATGAAGCTAGATAAAAGACAGAGAAAAAAATGAAATGAAAGCTTGTTCTATAAAATCTCTGATGGGGAGGAGGTAACAAGGTCCTGATTCTTCTTTGGTCAATTTAAACTTAAAGTCCATTACTAAAAAAAACCAACCCAGCCTCTCCCCCGTCCCCCCAACCCCAACCCCAAATTTGATGTTTTATTGGCATTCTGTTTATTGACAGAGGCAGGAAGCCTATTAATGTGCTACTGCCCCCAGAGTGTCCTTAGAACTGGATGTCTCATAAAAATATACACGCTCAACAATTTATCATGAAACGCTAGAATTGCTTTCAAACATCATAGATGATTTTCTTTCCTAATAGCGGTCACTTCCCTCATATTTTCCAAAGTACTTAGGACATATTTTTCAATTAATAGCCATAATTAATAGAAAATAATCTTAGCTTCTCAATGCATCTTAGCTTCTCAAAGCATTATCTTTCCATGACATACCTTACCATGATTCAAAGTAACAATTTTATTATTTTACTCTGCTAAAAATTTATCAGTGATTTTTTCAATTGATTTATCCTTGAAAGGAGACTTCTTCCAAAGTAAACCTGCAAAAAATGGAAGGATGTATTTATATCTACTTATGTTTTAAAAGATCAGTGGAGGAATTTTAAAAATAATACAACTTCAGGCAATGTTTATTCATATTGCATGAGTACTATTACTGACATAAGTGGAGCTGTTCAAGAAGCGAAGCACTGTTAAACATGAACAAACACATCAAAACCATGCCCAGAACATGTGGAAAATATGCAGTATTCTGTAATTGCTCAGTTTCTGGTAATGGCTCTCTGTATATGGAACAATGGGTGTTTGGTTTTTTTATCATAGTTTTTAGCAGCACAAGATGACAATACTGAAATCTCCCGCATCTATATTTGGACCATACTTCCTTCTTTCAAATGTCATTGCATATTTTTAGACATAAAGAAAGGGGGATCTAAATTCTTTCAACATACTGCCAAACATGTGATGTTTAAACACACCCTTTTAAAATGGACCTTAAATGTAGTTATGATTCTCCACCAATTCCTACTGGGGAAATAAGTCCTGGAGTCTAGAGTGAGGACTTGGCTTCCGAAAAGGAAATTTTTGTCTTGCATCCAAGGTTTTGATCTTCCCAGAGTGGAGATGCCCCTCCAGGTGTGTGCCATGGCCCACAGAGGTGTATCCTGCACTGACATTGTTGTGCTCCATGCCCTCTTTGTGCACGTTTGGTGCGTGTGCACATCATGTCGGCACTGAGCTCAGTGTCGCCCAGCTCGTGGTGTGGATTGAGTACCTGGAACTGGATGGGCAGAAGCAGGCAACGAACAGGTGTACAGGCACAGAATGCAAATACTCACCTCCATATGTGTGTAGGGTGCAGCACATCCAGCTCTCTGTGGCTTTGGAAGGAGCTTTGGGTGGGAAGTGTCATAAATCCTGCTTTTCTCTTTGCTTACCTTCTCTTTGCCAGAAGCCTTGTCCTTAGGTTGTAAGAAGGAAGAAGAGTTACATATGCATTTACCTGAAAAAAATTTGTTCTGTTAGTTGCAGAAAAGTTTATTGCAGGACTGGATGCCAAACAGCTAATTTAAAAATGAAGTTTGATGTAGATAAAGGAAGCTCTTTTAATGTCAGGTATTTGAATTCCAGAATGGTATTCTTTTTCTTGTTTTTGTGTGGACTATTTTTTTTTTCTTAACCTCATTTTTGTCAGTAGGTTTTTCCATAAGATTGTCTCTATGTTGTGTTTGAATGACTCACAATTGTTTTGGGATCTTTGAGACCCTTTTCACTCTAACTTTTGCAGTCTAACACTGCAAATTTCTGCATTTACATTGCTTATCTGAGAGTATGCAAAAAAATGAGGTGCTGTGTTCTTTGTGAGACTATGGCCTTTGTGTGGTAAGGTAATACATGAGAAAGATGGGAAAGAGAAAGACATAAAGAGTCTGGAAGGTAGATGAAAAACCAGAAAAGGCTATTTTGTGCATAGGTGCTGCCTGACTTATGCAATAAAATAGCATAATGATAAACTGTGAATATGTACACAAGATATGTTTATCTTATATTACAGATTTTAACATTAGCATTTGTCTTTAGCCTAATTTTACACTCAGTTTCCATAAATAAAAGTATATAAATAAATAGCAACAAAAAAGGTAAATATAATTTCCTTATGCAACAAAAAAGGATAAGTACAATTTCCTTATGTAAAGCATTTAGCCTGATTTATGCATGCCATTTTCTTTTCTGAAGAAATAACAGTTTTTCTTTAGTTTTGTATTTCTATGTATTTTGTTCAACTGCTCTCAAATTCCCAGTGACTCAGTTTGTTAGGACCCAGATGTGTTGTGTGTGCCTTCTTCCCAATGTGAGAATTGATAGTGGTTGTTCTATGCTGTGAGTGCTGTAGGCCAAATAAAACAGCTGTTTGCTGACCAGTTACCACTGTCTACATAATAATAGAGAAATATCTATGACAGTTTTATCACTAGAACTTAAGGGTGATGACTATATTTGCACTGACTTGTGGCTGTCTTTCACTCTGTCACTTCCAAGTCATTCTGTCATTTTAGAAGTCACTGCTCTTGCCTAAATACATTGCTTTTTTGAAATTAATGTTGCCATAGTAAATTTATAAGTTTGGAAATACCCCATTGTTTACCTGTAGGTTGACTCTTTTTCCTTTTGAGAACGTTATTACTGATGCCAAATGCTAATTTGGAGTTATTTAATTTTTTCCCTTCTTCCGAACAGTCCTACTGAAAATAAGACAGAACCTGACTACTGGCTTTTCAGAAATGACTCAGTTTTCTCCTCTCCTGATTACATCAGTTTTACTGCTATGAATTTTTCTGTCTTCTCAGATTTCTCACCTGCTCATGACACAGAATCAGAAAGATATTATAAAGGTGGCATTTTGTCACTTTTTCAGTGTCCTGGATATGGCTCATTCACTGGAAACTCTTTTTACAGCTGCAGATATCACAGTAGCACTCCTTTGTTTTTTTTATTTTCCCATTCCAACTAAATTTTAGGGAAGAGAGGGAAGACAATAACCTCATTATAAAGCATACAAGGAATCTGCTGATGGAGGAAAAATCTTATGTTGGGATGGCTGAACCAACTTATTGTCTCTTGAAACAGGTTTGAGGGTAGGATTCCATGTTGGCAAAGCTTTGTTCTCAGAGTGTTATGTTGACAGAAAGTGAAACTGGAGTGAAAGTGCAGATCTAAGACATTTGAGGTATAAAGTCTCTGGGGTATAAAGTTGTCTATAGTAATTTTTCTGTGTGAGCACTTGAACATCATGTGAGTGAGAATGACTCAGAGCTGTCTTTCCTCAACTGAATAAAATATCACCACAATTCCCAGTAATATGTGCCAGCTCTTTTTGGTAAACTTAGTTTATTTACTCTATAGTGTGGCATGTATTAATGTAAAGTTAGACAGTGAGTATAATTTATAGAGGAATAATATTGTTTGGGGGTCTGCATGCTGTTAGACTAGTTGAGATTAAAAGAAAATAGTCACTGTCTTAAAATCATGGTGTGCAGCTTCTAAAAAATGGACTGTTTCTAATAGAGACACATATTTGTCTAATAAAATTAAATAGACAGGAAAATTTGCATGTTATAAATACAATTACAAAGATTATAAATATACTGTATGACATGCAAAATATTAATATATATGTGCATATAATTTAATATATAATATGAATATGACATAAATATAAAAGAAAAATAAAAGCAGGTGACTTCTGGTTTAGTAAACACAGTAAGATAGTAATAAAAACTGAATTTACTTAGACTAAGGCCTACATATGTTGCCACTGAGAAGTATCTAGTTTTCTGTGTAGGTATTTCTTTTACTAGAACTTTTAAAAAGCATATAATACAAACATCCATCAGGAATAATATGGATAGAATTTATCACCTAGCAGATCTGGGGAATGGATGAGATGATTTCCTCATGGAAATTCAAGTTGTTATTTTCCATGATTTGTGAATGAGAGACTTTAATATTTCTGATTTTTTTTTGAAGTGTTAGGAAATTAATTAGTTTTAAAAGCTTAAATAAAAAATAGAAAAATTACTGCATGTGCAAGTTAAAAGAAAAGGTCAGGTATTTTTGTAAAGAAAGCAAGATTTAAAGTCTGCTTACATAAACTTTATGCAGATTTTTTACTCTGAACTTTTAATATTGTTTTCATGTTTTTACCTACTAATCTGCAGTCTTGCTTAGGCTCTAACAGCAGAAAATCTGGCAGCAGTCAAATGTTTGTGCTCTTCATTGCATGCTTGGGAAAAAAAAATCTGGTAGATTAAAACCAGTTGCTAAAGAAGAACTGTGTGCCTGGGAATTCTCTGTCTTTCTGCTGCCTCCTGGGAGGGTTATTCCCTGGGATGCTCTGAGCATCCTACCCCACTCAGTTCCAGCCTTTTCAATAAGCATCACTTTCCCCACACATTGATCAATCAGTCAGGGGCCAAGTTACAGAGTATCACTAAATTGCCTTCAATATGTATGGACTCTAAGGATTCAAATTGTTTTGAATGTTTTATTTTTTGTTTTAGTTTGTTTTCTACTCTAGCTTTCTGTGGTTCAAGTAGGATATCATGCATCAAAACTGGTGCTACCCTGTAAGTGAAAAGGCAATACCATCTTCCTTTAAAGGGTGCTTTTCGTAGCCCCTTCATGCTCCAAATTGCTCTGGGTGCCTGTGCTCACTCCCAGCAGGGTTCCCAGCACAGCTGGGCACAGCAGCAGCGCTATCTTCCCTTCAGAACAACAAACAGGCCTATCTCTCTGCATCAATATTCACACTTTGCATAAGCCCCTTAGAAGATTTCCATTTTTAATAGTTTTAATTAGCATTTATGAAAAACTGGTCTCACATGATATAAAGCAACAGATTAAATTTGTTAAGTGGATAATAATAAAATGTGGGTTGATTTGTTTCACCGGAGTTTAAAAGGCTTTTGCTCAATGGGGCCTCCATGTTAATTCATTAAGCATGCTTTAGACCTTATGGAGATTTTTTTTAAATTTAATTAACACAGATCAAACTCCCAGGAGATTTTATGTCCTCCACAGCAGTGTGTGATAGAGACAGTAATTTAAAACTTATTTATAGGTCTTTGTGTTCATTTACTTCAAAAAGGGATTAAAAAATTCTATGAAATCATTCTAATATGACAGACGCTACTGAAGTACTTTAGAGTAGGAGCCAAATGTGCTTGTAAATGATGGAAGAACAGTGGCTAAGACTGGGCTTCAGAAGTCTGTTTTTTGGTTCCCTGACAGCAATAATGGCTAGTTCCTGCTAAGCAAACCAATTGAACATTTTCTCCACAGATGTTTTAATCCATGCTGCATAAGCAGGCCCTTGAGTTGGGTCCCAGGACCTCTACCCCTCCTTCTCACAGTGTTCATCATCAGTGGGCCTGGCTGAGCTCTGTCTCAGTGTAAAATATGGGATGGAAATTTCTGGTGTGGTTAGGGCAATCTCCTGGGAAGACATGGATTGTTGGTTTCAGCCTCAGAAGCCTGAAGAGGTCCCAAAGAGTTGCTGGGACACTGTAATAACATCTTATATTTTCTTAATAAAAAGAAATAAATTCAAGAGACGTTTTTGTACTTCTTTCAATGTGATTACTGCCATTTTTCATTGAAGTCAGTGATTTCTAAGTCTAAGAATGCATCACAGATCAGCTCCTTCCTGTCTGTTTTTCATAGTGTTGTGGCTGAACTGTGGTATCCAGATTCTACATCTAAATTGTTTCACAGGTGCTGTGAATTACAATCAGAGGGGGAAAAAAATAAAAATCACTTCCCTACAAAAAATAATGAGAAGTAGAGAGAGAGAGAGAGATTCAGGGAGAGAGAGAAGCATTCATTGAGGAATACAAAAGCAAAGAACAGGATATATATTCCCAAGTAGATTCTGTAAAGCATGTGAGAACCATGGAGGGAGATCTCAAACAATTGTGCAGCATCTAAATTCTCCTTTATCATGTGTCCCATCAGGCTGCTTCTGTTCTCAAACAGGGTCTTGAGAGAAAATTATATGATGTTGCAATAAAATAATATATTGTGTCTCATACACAAAGGGCAGAAGATCAATTGCATACAGCCTTTGAGTTGTTCTTCCAAGCCAGGGACCAGACTGATTCTGAGTGGAAGCAGATGGAACAGAATGAAGATATGCTTTACTCAGGAAGTTCCATCATATCATGTTTTAAAACTCTTTAAAGAGATGGGATCTCTTTAAAACTCTTTAAAGAGATCTGAATGCTCTGGGATTCAGACAACCTTGTGTCCACCTGTGAGCTAGACCCCCCCTGACCTCCATGGATACCTGGTCAATATGGTCAGGAGAGAATTCAGCTGACCATGGGAACTGAATTACTCTTGTTCTGCTGCTTTGAAATTGCTGACTGTAAAATATCTGACTGGCAGCTCAGATACCTTATGCAGTGAGAACTTCTTCATAGAGGTACTCAGACTGGTGTCTCTTAATCTTGAACCTCAGGCAGAGAGTCCTCTTGATAGACATGATTTTTGAACCTTTGTTTCCTGAAGTACTTCTGTAGAAGTTTGTTTTAATCTACATGGTCTGATGTAAAAGTAGATGAATGCAGGTTTTTACATTTTATTTTATGGTTGTACTGATGGCTATATATATATATATGTACTCTTCAGAGTTCAGTAATGATTTTTCAGTAGTGGGTAGAATTCTATGCATGCTGAAATGTTCAGCAATGAGAATTTTACTATTCCACTCTACCAGCAATTCTCTGAGAGTTGCTGATGCTATGTGACAGCAGTCAGGAAGATCTGTATTTCAGTACTGGGATATGGGATCACTGTCATTCTGTGTTCTTTGATCATTAGGAAAACCTGAGCTCTATGTCCTACATTGTTATAGTCAACAACAAATATAAAATGCATGGGATTGTGCAACAAATACAAAATGTGTAAGATTGTGTTGGGAGGTTGCTGCTCCCTCCAAGTTTTATTTTGTACATCTCAGAATTTATTCTTAAGTAGTTTATTATTATTGTTGTTGTTGTTATTATTATTATTATTATTATTATTATTATTATTAATTATTTATTATTCCAGCGTTATGATTATTATTCTGATCTGTTGCACTTTGCAGATTTCAGCAATATTCCTGGGGGATTTTTTGTGTTGCATACCTTAAAATGTGCAATTATGATCCCAAGCATCATAAGGATTTCTGTGTGCTATGCCTTTCAAAAAAGCATTTGTTTTGTCTTTGAGGACTGCTTTTAGGAGCTCCCAATGATTACTGTCATTTCCTCTTCACTGCTTTTAAGATTTGGGATTTTTTTAATCTCCATCCAAAAAAAAAAAAAAAAGAAGTGAAATGAAATGAACATCTTTTTAAGGTGCTCACAGATTGTAATGATTTAATTCAGGGTCTGAGGCCTTCCTGAGGTCTAGCAGAACATCTGATGGTCTGATAGATTTTATCTTAGAAAAGAGAATTACATTTGGAAGAAATTCCTAGCAAGGTAACTAATAGAGCTCTTAAAATTGAACTTTCAAGGGAAATACAATTTTTTAAAGCCTAAACTTTAATTTTAAATAATGTATTTTCCAGAAAATAAAATTCATAATCCTTCAGTTTCCCCAACACTTAAACATATGCTTATGAGTGAGAGAGACAGAAAAACTTTGCTAACTTCTTCACAACTGATGAAGGATATTCCTGAATCTGGGCTTCTTATACCCATGATCAAAGATGGTCTGTTCTGGAATACTATTACATCTGACAGGAGAAAGAGTGTTGGTTCAGACCATCTTTCAGGTTGTGTTAATAATGGGGTTTTTTTTCAGAAAACTTCATTAAAATCCTATGCACAGCAAGGTTTTTCGAGTTTCATCTTTCAAGAACATAGGAGTTATAAAAAGATAAAATAAAACTGTGGAGTCTAAAGGGAAACCCACCCAATCCCATCTGAACACTGTACCATAATACACTTTAATGTTTCATAACATCATGAAATAATACTGTTTTAACCACAAGAGTATAGTTAGGAAGCTATATTAAAATATACAACATATTAGTATAGCTGGGAATTTTTAAAATACTCTCTCTACAAGTGTATATACCAAACAAAATACCACTCATTATAAGAAATATATAAAGTATCTACTACCTTCTTTACATGTTCATATTAATATTTTTTATTTAATTTTTTATGATGTTTCAAGATGGGAAATTAAAAATCACAAATGGTAAATGATATTCCCAACTGCCTCTATATAAGTCCAAAAATTCTTCTTGTTCAGCAAATTGTAAGGAAGGACCACCTTCTCCTATTTCATGACCTCTGGATAAAGTAAAACATTCTATGAGTTTCCTGCAGGAAAGGCCTTAGGCTTATATATGTGTCACAAATTTATACAAAATGAACTCATGTTGGAAGTTCCTCACCCAGGACCCTGGAGCTGTATGTGCTCATCAATCTGTGCATGACTTTAAACTCAGTGCAGTGTTAGCTAATTGGCCTGTGAATTGAGTCGTGGGTTATGGTAATCTGAATATCCTTTTTTAGGGTGCAATTTAACTTAGTGTTTTCTTGGTTTCTGACTTGTAATTTTTGAGCAGTGAAGTGGTGAGATGGTGGATGTTCTTGGAAGTAATGTATCCCCTTTTTCCAGACATCACATCTTTTGCTGAGGCACAGACATGACAGGCAACACTAATCCTTTCCAGTATTTGTAGAGTATTTCCAGTCCTTTTTTCACCCAGTGGATCAACTACTTTGCAAGTTTTATAAATCATGACATGCCTCCTTCCTTTTGAGGCTCCTTGAAATGCCTCTGCAATTTCCAAACTGCTAGTTGGAGGAGCAGAGCAACTACTTAATGGGAAGGTTTGGTAAGTGGGACTGAAATTCATCCCATCTAATTTTCATCAAAGCATGTTAAGCATTCAGTCTAAACTTTTGTCTAGACTTCCTCTCGAGAGGATGGGGGGATAAGAAGCAGAAAACCTCCTCCCAAGGTGAGTAATTTTATCCCCTGAAGTTTTAAAACAGACATGGAATGAACCATTTTCTATGTCTCTATTAAGGAGCCTAGATGGCGAGCTTAGACCACACATGAACTTTCAGCAAGATGAATGTAGTCTGGAAAAAGATGAGAAGGATAAATAAAGCAGAGCTCAACTCTGTAGAAGAGGATAATGAGTGGGCTTATGTAGTCAATGAACTTTCCCTTCTTTATGGTATCAGGGCACTTGAACCAGTGAGAAAGCATATGGCTTTCTAATAGGGAGAAGACAAAGCAGAGGAGTTGGGAACGTGGAGGGAAAAATTTATGAATGTAACGGATGACAAAAAGAAAAGCTGAGGTTTTTACCTTGTCCACCAGATAAACTCTATGGGGTATCAAAGGGGAGTTCTGTCTGCAGACAGGAAAGAGTAGAAGAAAAGAGATGATCTGATATATTTGGCAATATTTCCCCTGCTTGATGTCTGCAGAAGGGGAACCCCCAGAGAGCTTTAGTCAGCCTACCACGTGAACTTCAGGGAGGAAATGTTCTCCTTTTACATTGTCAAACATCCCTTGTGTGCAAGTGACATTTTGAACACTCTGAACACTATTTCTACCACAAAAAAAAGTCACACAAATTTTGCACTGAGGTAATTCAGATACTCTGCCCTAGTTTAGGACAGAATCCAGAAAATCAAAGACCTCAGCTCTCAATTTTGGACATATTGGGATGCTTCTATGAATTTTAGAGTACAGAGGAGGTAGAAGTCAACCCTTGCACATTATTCAGGGAAACCTTAACTCTGTGGTAACTTACTTCACCCTGTTTGCAAGCCAATATAAGATGCAGTGAGAATATATAAATAAGACTAGCTCCTAGAAGCTGATACTCTCTCACAGACTAACACAAAATTAGGACAGTTGCATATTGTCTCTGTTTTGCAGTCAGGGATGCTCAGAGAGGCAGCTCTTCAGGGAATTGAAGGTAACACAGGAAGGCAGCAGTAAAACTCGGTTGCTGACTTTTGGACTAATGCCCAAGCCATTTATTGCAATTTGTTTAGCTTAATTTGCCTGAGGCCTAAATGAAGAAGCATCAAACTGATTCTACTTCACAAAGTTCTTTCACAAAGTGCTGACTGAAGCTAGTTGTGTGTAGAAGAGGATGCACACTACTCCAGGTGTTAAAGTGACAAAAGATTGAAAGAAAAAGAACCAGGAATCTCATCTGGCCTATGTTTAGTGAGGTTGGCTACATTTTCTGAGATATTTGTGGCATCAATGTTCCTCTGTTTGATTTTCCTGCTTAAGCAAGGAGTAACTAAGGCTTTGTGTTGCTGTGGGAGGGTGAAGCCCCTTGGTGAATCGGGGTGGTCAGAGCAGGAGCAGCTCTGCTCCAGCATCCTTGTGGTGCAAGGTGGGAGGAGGGCAGCTGGAGGGCTGCAGCCTCCCCAGGCCTGTCCCACAGCCTGGAGCTCTGATGTGCCCTGAGGACTTTCCAGCCCCCAGTCCCCATCCCTGCCTCGCCTTCTGCAGCCCAGAGGCCCAGCCACAGAGCTGCATGAGTGGGAGGTGGGGGAAAGTTTTCAATCAGTGAAAATTCAGTCTGACTCCTGAGTTTAGTGCCAAACCCTGGGCACAAACGACTGCAGGTGACAACAGCTGGGAACTCCTGCTGGGCCAGATGCTCCTAAGGGGACAGAAAAGCTGCTGCAATGGGGTCAGTGATGATTTTCCCTGGCACAGGGGAATTGCTTTGTCAATTTTCTCCATGAAGAGAAAGAAAACAACTGAAAGTTTTGAAAATCTTTCACTCTACTCTGTTTTACTCTGCTTTTTACTGCTTGGTGTTTGCTTCCCTGTGTTCTGTAATACTCTGGTTTCACCATCTCTTTTTTTGGGAAAATAGTGATCATCAGGGCTACAGAGAAAAAACTTTGAGAGGAACCTTCAAATTAGACTCTTAATTGTTTTTCTTTCCAAAATCAAACCCTACACAAATTTTGCAAGATTTCTGTCATAAAAAAAGCATAAAAGAGCCTCTCAGCAGCCTTCTCAGCTAATTCACCTTTAAGACTCCCATTTTTCCACTGTAATATTCTTTCAAACCTTTTACACAAAAGAAAATAAAACAAAAAAGCCCAGACAAAGTCCCCCGGTAGCAAAGAGTATCGGATTTGAGTTCTGGAAGGAACAACGTTTCCTAACTAACTGTAACAAATGGATGGCAACAAGAGCACTGGGCTTTGTTTCACTGTTTTTCACATCTATTCATTGTTTATATTGGCAAAATTATGTCTTTTATTGTCATTGGTGGCTCTGCTGATGACACCCCTGGAAGGTTGTGGGTCCCCAGTTGGTGTTTACCATCACTCCTGGGAATGAGTGAGTTGCAGAGCACTTGCTTTGGGGTTTTCTTTCTCTCTGGTACAGAAGCTACTTACACAGACAGCACTAACATTTTAGCTGATCCCCTGAGAGTCAGAAACATGCTGCTAAATGGTTCTAGTTTAAGCCCCCCTGTTGCCTTTTACAAATCCTTATTGCATCCCTCAGAAGAGGAGGCACATCAGTCCAGTGCAGCTCTCTGCTGCAGCAGTGCTCACAGTGAGCCTTTGCAAAGCCTGAAAGCCTCGCAGAGCTCGCTGAGAGTCACAAAAGGCAAAATTAGTTCTAGCTCAGGTTACCTGCCTTAAAAGTCTAATATGAAAGTATTGTTTCCAACCTGGCTTAAAATTATATTTATAGTCATTCCAGATTTTGGTCTCATTTTACTGTAAAGATCCATTAAAACTCAAATTAAGCAAAGTTCCTGCTGTTAGCTCAGTCAGCTGTGAAGGGCTCTGCAAAATGCTTACACATCTTTTGAAAGTAACTGAGTAAGAGGAAAAAAAAACCTGCTAAGGCTTCCCTTTTGATATAGAGGGATTTGTACAACAAGGATTTTCATTTGTTTTAAGATTTTCATTACTTAAATCTTTTCAGAGAAGAAAGCATACATTATTCTTAATTTCTTCCTAAATTGGGAAACTGTTATATCTATGGCAGAGAATTAAATTGTTGTGTTCTTCTTAAGGATCTGTGTCTTGCTACTTTTCCAGATAAAATGAACTCTGGAGTGAAAGTCATTAATCATGATATCTTAATAATATGCACTTCAAAGCAGTATCTGCCCTTTCAGATTACGAGTATCCGATCAGTGAAAGCCAAGTGTACTGCGACTGGCTGGGGACATCTAGTGGAGAAAAAGTAAAATACTAAAAATGCCAGGAACTAAAAATGCTGCTGCCCTAAAATCAAAATCAGGACTTTCAGGACAGAACAGAAACTGGCTCTCTTTAAACCCTAAATTAAAAGTTTCTGGACAAAATAAAATTGTTTCATATTTTTAGAAGATTCGATTGTGTCTTTGTAGTTGTCTTTAAATAATGCATTAAAATTAATTTAATTTCATTATGGATGCAGGAGGGTCTTTTTACCCCTATTGTTTAATTTATCTGGTAAGTAAATTGCTTACATTTATTTCGGATTCCTTGCCTAACATAAAACAAAGATAATGTTTGTCAAATAATAGTTGCCAACTATTTGATTAATTTTGAGATGTTTGGATGGAAGATGTTAAAAGAAGTATGTACAGGTAGTTCAAACATTCCTTTCTTAAAATAGAATCATAGAATTTAGGCTTTTTAAAATTAAAGCAGTCAATTAAGTGGGTTCTTACTACTCATACTACCAATGTTATTACATTTCATCTTTGACATTTTTTATATAACCGTGCAACTCAACTTGGTTTTGGAACTGTACTGTCATACTAGCAAGAAAAATGCTTACTTTGACTACCTCAAACATAGATTCAGAATCCCGAGTCTTTCTCAAGGCAGTTTTAAATCCCCAGGCAGTGGGATATTGACTTGCTAGGACACCAATGAGAGCAGTGTTCCTTGAGATTGGCCAAAGGAGCCTACAGGTTTTAGAAGCTACTTGGGAGTAGCATCAAAACAATTACTGACCTGCTATTATGATGATAGGCAGGCCGAATAATATTTAATATACCCAGTAACCATCCTTCCATCTATCTCACTACACTTACATACTCAATTCCCTTAGAAAGAAACCCACACAGGTGTGTACAGGCAGGCTTGTGATATGCTAAGTCACTTCTTATGGAAGCAGTCTGAGACTGATTTCAGGAGCCAAAGCCAAGGAAACCACCTAGTTGCAAGCAAATTTTCAGATTAGAACATATGGGAGGGCAGGTGTTATGGCATGATCTTAGAATTCTGGAATAGCTTGGGTTGCAAGGGACCTTTAATGATCAGCTAGTTCCAACTCCCCTGCCGTGTAGAAAACCATAAAATGGGATGCAGCTAAACTGAGCTGTACCAAGGGCCTGTAGAGAAGTAGTACACCACCAATGTGTGTTGATTTACATTTCTGTTGGTGAAAGAGAGTTATGTTTTTGGCCAATAACAGCAGTGGTTTCAGATATGGACATTTAGTAATGCCTCTGTAAAGATGCAGGGAAACACAGCTTGTGTAACAACCACTTAAAGGAGGATCTGGGCTACTCTGGGTCTGAAATTTGAGAGAATCAGGAAACAGCAACTCCTCAGAGGTAACATGCAAGCTGTTCTACTCAGTCTATACTATATTATTCTCAGTGCATCAAAAGACCTTTGGATAAAGGGAAAGGTGCCACAGATTTTTAGTTTAGCATAGAGTTTTCAAGGTCGTTCTTCAGAATGGCAAAATTCTGAAGAGAAAAAGTCAGATAAGTGCACATGAACCCTGAGCCTTAGCCACTGGGAGTTGTTCTTAAAAGAACTCTTCAAGAAGGCAGGTAGATGAGGGAGCCCATAAGCAGGAGTAGGCAGGTAGATTGAGGTTATCCATAAGCAGGAGTAAAATTTACTTCAAAAGGAATTGTAAAAGAGTGTCCTTCTTCTCTCCAGATAAATCTCATGATAATGCTCTCTGCCACAAATTGAGTTACACTAGCCAGGTTCTCAACAGTCCTGACTACTGCTTTCCTGAGACTAGTGAGAACTATGTGTGGTCAAGCATTATTACTATGGAGTTCTACTGTAATACCAGCAAAAGAAGAGACTGAACCTTTTATGTATTAGAATCCATGGGATTGTGATAAACTGTTCCTTTATCTGCTATTTGTTTACAGAAATTGTCCTCTGAAATCTTCTCTTCATTTAATAGGCCCTGGGTGAATAGTAAAAGCCTCTTTGGAGGAAGGATCTGTACTGAAGGTCTAACAGTTATTTATATTAGATTTTAAGCCCAATAGATATGTAAGATTTGCCAAGATTCTGTGTCATATAGCTAAATCATACACTACTGAAGTCCAACTCTTACTCCAGTGAGAACCAGTCCATTGGCATCACTAGGTAGATAAATACTATGTTTTGGGGACTTTTTTCAGAGATTCCACACTGAGAGAGTTAATTTATAGCTCTGATGAATCTACATTTGAACCGGAAATAGTTTGGGCATGTGTGTGACTGGACTAGAAAAGAAAAAATGCATCCTCTGTTAGACAAAATCGCACCAGAGATTTTTTCCTGGCTGTGAGCAGAGTCCCTCTTGGATCAGTTGACCTCTTTAATAGAGGAGTCTGTCCTTCCATTAAATCAAAGGGAACAGAAGTCAGTCCTGTAAGCAGGTGGTTGTCTCTGGGTGATGTCCAAGGTCAGACTTTCTAACTCTTGTCTGAGTTACTGGGGAAACTGCCCATGAAATTGGAGACATTGTGAAGGTAGAGGCTAAACAAGCTGTTCACTCCCCTGCTACTGTTACCAGGACTCAGGACTAATGTGTCTTTGTGAAAACAGAAGGGCTTAAATTCTCACCCAGACTGATGAGATTTTAGACAAGCTGCACAGTGCATTCTTCCTTATGGAAAAAAGTTAATTAAGTGCTGCTGCCTTCTAGACTCAGTTTCAGCATTGGCTGAAACAGCTCATTGCAGAGAATGAAGGTATTTGCTCAATGATACATCCACAGCATCTTATCACTATTGAGTAAAAAAAATTACATTCCCTGGGGTAAGGGTGGCTTGAATCACATTAAAAAATATAAAAATATTTTAAATTTTATTTAAAAATATAAAAATATCCAAACTTTGTATAAACTATAAAAAAAAATGAAAAATATGAAGTGAATTTTTTAGGACTGGTTTATTAAAGTGGCACACAATGATTTAAAGCCACATGTAGGATAGGTGGGATTTACTGAGGGGAGATGTTTATCTCAGGGGTGTGCCTGTCCCCTTTTAAAACATTGAAATTGTATGGGAGATCTATGCCCTTTTTAAAAATGGTTGGCTTAGGCAATTAAAAAGACAACATTTTCTGAACTCGTTATTTCAAAAAGTTTTTGCATGAAAATTAGAGTAGCAAAGCATAAAAATCCAGGTGTTCTAAATTCAGATTTTGACTAAACTTCCATACATTTCTCAGTCACACATTTGTTGAAGTTCTGTGCTGTGGCAGAGTGCTGTGAGAAAAAGGAGATAATCAATTGTGTACTTGGAAAAATAAGAGAAATCTTTCTTGACAAGAAAGTTACTTGCAACTGTTGAAAAAGAGGGCCCTGCATTTTTTAATTCTTAAAATGTGGAAAGCCTGACAATATTTTTCTCCAATCACTATTTTTTCACCCTGTTATGTTTAAAAGACTCACTTCTAGTATTCTAGCTAATTGGTCAGAAAAATCTGACCATTGTTACTGCAAATTTTTTCATGTTCCTTGTGTCATAAAGTGTTTTTGGAGATGCTGCATGGATTTCTCCAAGAATAAATGAAACAGCTGTGTAGTGAAATCTTGCTATAATAAATGAAGATAGAGTAATTAGTATAGGCCAATAGTGGGAAAATCAACCAGACAGTGTACTGGGGATTTTTCAGCCCTGTCATTCTCTTTATCAAACCTACTCCTTAACACTCTAATCAAATGTTTCCAAGTAGCCTGTTCAAATACGTAACCATCTTAAAATTTAAAATGTTCTTATTGATAGCAAATTCTAATTTTTTTAGCTTTTATCAAATCTGCAGAGGGCAGATTTGATAAAGGACAGTGGGTTTCATACTTTCTCTAAAGCACTTTCTTATACTGAAAGAATATTCCCATTTCCTCTAATTTTTGTTTTTTTAAATAAAACAGAATGTTTCTATTAACAGACCTTGGAGGTAATATTTTCTGTCTTTTATATTATTAACTATTGGGCTGTTTCCCAGAGGAGAAGTAATCTCTGTGTTACATTACAGTACCCAAAAATGAGCACTCCACTCTAGGTGACATCTCCCACACTAAACAATTCTTGTGTCTTGTATGTGATACTCCTCAAAGTATGAGACATTTGAATGCCTTTTTACAATGGTATCACATTCTTGGCTTAAATCAAATGTCTGATTCACCGAAAGCCCAAAAGCCTTTTATCGGTATGGCTGAATAGTCAGCTATTTCCCTATTGTATTTATCTTGAATATCCCTTACTTGGCACTTTACTTATCCTATACTGAATTCTACCATGATGATTTCAAGATGTGCCTTTTGTTTTTTAACATTACTTAAAAAAAATAAACCAAGTTCTGCTGAACATTTGTATCCTGCTCTAGTTTGAACAGCTCTGCAAATGTGACAACTGTGTTCTCTGGTCAGTCATCCAAGACATTGAGAAATGACTGAATGCAGCCTGCAATGGGTGTCTGCAGCCTGTCACTTGATTTCTTCTCACAACTGGGCAGATAACTTTTAACAGCTACATTGTGAGTGCATTTTCTTGGGTAATTGCACACCTATTTACCAAAGTTTATCAATTTGTACTCTGTATTGCTGTATTTTGTGAGCAAGAATTGTATTTAAAACAGTGCCAGTAGGATTACTAAGTGTACTGTCTACCAATATTTGATCAAATCTCACCCTTTGTGAGTGCTGAAGCAAAGATTATACTAACTTTTCAGCCTTTACTATCTGCTGTTGTCTTTCTTTCCTTGTTAAATACCAGGCATTATTTTCTTGCTGTCTTCCCATTCCTAAACTGTTTTTGTTGTTGAATTTTATGTTTCTTGTTAAATGAAATTAATTTTCATTTTGATCTACACTGCATGTTATTCCTTTATAGTCTTACATGTATGCTTGTAGGCCCTTGTTCCTGATTGTGTTATTCGTATTATATTTTTGTTTATATTTAGATTTTCTTGCTTTCCTTTTTCTTTTCTTGTCTCTTAAACAGCTTCTGATGGAGCCATATTGGTCTCTTACTGTGATCCATGTTTCTTCTACATCATGAGAGTCTACCATAGTATCTTTAATATAATCCCTTTTGTGAACCCTGTTGCAGCCTTTTTTCCCCTTTAGAATAACTTCCCAAGAGACCCCACCTTCTAGTTCCCTCAATCTGATGAATTCTGCTTTTTTTGGGACTACCTTGTCCTTATTCAGCTGCTCTGATTCCTGCCTTTTTTAGATTTGTGAACTCCATAATTTTGTAATCACTTTACCCAAGATTACTTTCTACCCCAAACTTCTCAACCAGATCCTCCCTACTAGTTGGAACCAGTTGTAAAACAGCTGCAAACTTCTTAATACCTTCTTCCATCTTCCTAAAGGAAAGTTGTCCTCAATATGTTCTGAAATCCTACTAGACTTTCTTCATCCTGACATTATTTTGAAGCACTTTTCTGTGTATGATTCAAGCCTCCCAGAACAAGTATGAGGACACCCTTTGGATGCTTGTCTTATTTTCAAAGAAAGAAACAAAAAGGTCTACACCAAAATGTACCAAGCAGCACTCTTCTAAGTCCTTCTGATTAGGTTATTTCTAGCATATCCCTATTATGACATTGCCTTTATTATTTTTTTTCTCTTTAACTTTTCTCCTTGAGATGCTCAATGCACTTCTCCCCTCTTCTGGCAGCTGAGCAAGGATCTACATTTTTTGATGTACAGTGTGGCATCTACTTCTTTTTCCCTAGAGCCTGTCTTTCATAAACAAAGTGTATTCCTTTATCCCAGCAGTTAGAGGAAACAGCATGGAAACATAATCATCACTGAGCAGTCACAGGCAGCTGCTTAGTCCAGCTGGGACTGCTTCTGTGTCATGTTCAATAGCTACCTCAATAACTCTAGCAGTTCTAGTGAAAAAGAAGATTTCAGAAACTTCCTCAGTTTTGTCATACACTTTTCTGTGTTTTTTCATCAGAAGGAAAAGTTTCAACAAGCTTGAGGTGTACTAAAGTTGGAAAATTAGTTTATGGAGCAAAAAATCCCTTTAATTATTACACCATACTGAATTGTGGTGAATATTCCATCCTTAAGTCTAGACTTAACTGGTATGGATCTGGTCAGAAGATCTTATAATAAATGGGGATTGTATTATAAACACCAGATTTTAGGTGAGGAAGGCATGGTACTTTTCCAGCAGAATGAGATTAATTTTTTCCTTTCAAAATCCCAGCCTATTCCTGCTGAAGTGGGCTCTCTTTAGCTGTAAGCAAATTTATTCCCAAAGCTACAGAAATCTTCATAAATTTGGTGCATCTCTCTAAGATAGTAGGGGTTGTTTGGATTGCTATGAGCAAGCCACACCAAACCTGACAGCATCCTTCCCAACACTGCAAGGGCTTTTTATAATTTCATGATGGAAAATACGACCTCTCCCTGTCTGGTAAATAGTTTTAATCCAAAAAACAGGGGATGACAGCTACAGAGTTTCCTTAGGATTATTGCATCATTATGGGAACTAATTCAGAACATTTATCACAGTGTCAGAAGTTGTTCTGGGTGTCTCTGATTCACTTGCACTGAAAAAACACAGAATCACTGAATGGTTAATTTGAAGGTCCTCTGACAATCACCTGGTTTACCTTCCCTGTTTAGAACAAGGTGAGCTATAGCACACTGCCCATGGAGGTGTGCCCATGGACTTTTGAATATCTCCAAGGATGGTGACTCCACAACCTCCTCAGGAAACCTGCTCCAGTGTTTGAACAGTAAAAAAAGGGCTTCTCTTATATTTAACTGGAATTTCCTATATTTGATTTCTGCCCACTCTCTCTCGGGCCTGTCCCTGGGAACTACTGAGAAGTCTGGCTCTATATTCTTACTCCCTGCCATCAAGGACCTAGACTTCTCTAGGCTGACTAGTCCCAGCCCTTTCAGCCTCCTCATCATCTTCATGGTCTCCTGCCTTTCTGCCTTCAGTAAGCCTGTGTGTGTCTGTTTTTCCCTGTATCTTCCTTCTTGCCCATTTTTGAGGTTGACATTTGCTTTCTTCTAGGAAAAATGATCAAGAAAGGCTTCACAAATTACATGCCACTAAGTCACATGCACCTATGTGCTTTAAATGTTCCCTAGTCTGATCCTCCTCCAACAAGGGCCAGTCTTGTTGCTCCAGAAAAATGCCATAACAAGGGTTGCCAGAGTGTGATGGGGAAACCAGTCTCATGGTGTGCAGCCCATTTTAGAGATGTATTCAAAAACCAGACATTTTTGGCCAGAATTCACTTTAATGTAGGCCGTATTATTTATTTCAGCTTTAGTTTTATAAAACAAACAGAAATACCTCTTGATAAAATTAAGTCCAATGGCATTTCTTTTATGAATAATGTAAGCCAATTCAAAGAAAAATAGATAAGATATATCCTCTAATAAAAGATTCATATAAATGTAGTAGGAGTCATATTATAATATGAAATTGTCTCCTGAGGAACATGCTAGAAGAAGCTTAACTTCATTGTGAATAGTAGTGAACAAAACATTGTTCTTTCTGTAAAATACTGGACAATATGTATCAGCAAGAATGTACTGATCCATACATGCACACAGGATACATACAACTAACTAGGGAATTTGTGAATATAGCTTTGTCTACTTATTTGGACTTCTGAAAAGTTTAATTGTTATTTGCATATCTGTTCCTCTTACAATGCAAGGTAGAAAGATTTTGTGTTAACTTCAGAATACTTGGATTTGAAAAATTTACACTAAGGTAATGCAAGAGTTGGCTGAGAACTGCTTTTGTTTGTTTTTTTTTGTTTTGTTAATGGTTCCTTTTGAGAAACACCCTGCAGCCCAAGAAATCAAAACAAAATTCCAAAAATGATATTTTAGACAAGAACATCATCTCTTCAGAGCATGAATGTCCTTGCTTTGTAGAATACACAGCAGCAACCAGGAATGGCTGGCTGGCTGTGGCTTCATTTTCTCCAGATGACTGAATGGTTCATACTTCAGGAATCCAGTACAATATTAAATAAACGAGTGAAATACATGTCCATCCTCAGTTCCCCCACATGCTTCTGCAGGTGAATAATCATGACTGGGAGCTATGGACACAGGGAGTGCTGCTTTGGTTATTACAGTCCTTTACTGTCATTTCCAGAGCCTGTGACTACCCTTAGTTGTTTGGACCACAAAGTTTTGGAATCAGGTAGTGAGGATGGGAGAGCAAGAATGGTGATTTATGGCAGCCTTTCCTCAAGGGGGTGGATATCTTTCCAGATGCCAGCTTGCAGTCCCCAGTGGCAGCGTGCTGGCAGTCCCTGTGTGCAGGGGATCTGCTCAGGCACGGGGTGAGCCCCTGTGGACATGTGCCCATGCAGGACACAGGAGTGCAGGAGAAAGTTCTGGGCAAGGATTTTCCCCATTTTGCAGCTATACCTGGGCTTATGAATCAGAGCTTTTCTCCCATTAAAAGGCAAGATTTAGTATTTTCTCTCCAAGTGGTTGATGTCCTCTCTCCTTACTAAAAATCCCGAGAGGCTAAAAGCCTGTCTTCTTCACTTGAGCCAAAATCAAAGGAAGTAGAATGAGGCTCTCTGTGAGTTTAGATGGGTTTGGATTTACAAAAGGCATACTTTGCACACCAAGTATACATTACTGATTAAAATGTACTGATTGAAAAGGAAATAAAAGTAATAATGCCATAAGCTTTTATTCAGAAGCTGTCTGAAAAAACAACACTTGGTTGTAATGCTAATATGCCAACACATGAAGCCTTTCTTTCCAGGTATGTATTAAAAACTGTTGCCCTTAGACACTCTAACAATTTGCATATACAGATTCCACTATGTAGAGCAAAAATGACTTGCATAATGAATTGCACATGCACAAAAAAGAAGGTGTGCAAAATAAACACATCAACTACCTGAATACTAATTACCTATATGCAAAATCTGGAGATACTCAATATGCAGAACCAATCAGTTATCACAGTGAACACCTATAACTAATTTCCTCCAGGAAGAAAATTTTCCATTAGCTTTAGTGAATTTATACCCATTATAGAAAGGTTGTAGCTAAATAAATATTATTTTAGTTTAATTGGATTAAAAATTAGAAATGCAAATTCTGGTGCACCATGGCTCTGAGTCCTTGTCTCCCTTTTTATGGTAATACCCTTCTAATGGTTTAAGCCTATGAAGAAAAAACACTGAAGATTTTAACTAGCAGCTTTGCAGGGGGGCAGAAAGGAGCAAAGAAGATTTAGTGGTGAAAAGAGCAAATAAATAGGTGCTCCAAGATTAAAAAGAGGGTAGAAGTGCATGCTGAGCTGTTGAAAGACCTCTCTGTGTTTAAAGAAAAATATTGTTTGGTTCTTTCACCAGTGCATGATCAAAATAAGAGGTACAAATTAGTTCATGGCTGCTGAAGCTACAAAACATCATGCAGAGAGCTGTCTTTGGGAACGTTTTAATGAGGAGAAGAGGTCATCAGACTGTGACATTGCTTTTCAGAATTCTTCAAGAACAACACAGACTTCCTGTTCCAAATGTGGTAAAGAATAAAACAACCTTAGTAGTAATCGTACAACTTTTGAACCGTGTTCCTTGGAAATACTGTACCGTGCTCATTTTGTAGCTTTAGTTAGCTATCTCAAAGGAACTCTTCCATATTTTCCATGTGCTCTTATTTCAAAAGTACAGTGAAATGATAGAGCTTCAACAAGGATTATATTTATAAAATAAAGTTTTATTCAGTCTTCTAAAGAGATTTTAATGTTTTCATTGCTCTAGGTGAAATGGTACACTGTGGCTCTGTTCATTAACATTTAGCATCAGTGCAAAAATCAAGGATTACCACATGCAGTTTGAAAGGACATCCAAAATGACTTTGAAATTAAATTCACTACAATCTTAGTTTTGCAGCATTTTAAACATTATTTTAAAATGTATAAGATAAGTTAATGGCATTCCAGGTCAAATATTCCCAGGCCAATAATAAGTTCCACATAGAATGTCATTATTTAAATTTCAGGCATACTGTATATGCTGACTAGGATTGAAGAAGTCCACTGTAAATGTAATAAATAAGATGTGTCCTACCATGCATTTCTTGTAGAAGAAGCTTTCTTAAGGATATTTATATTTAGAAAAACTATTAGCAAAGAGAAGACACTGGTAAATTGGATAATTTTTCCAAGTTATGGGTATCTCATAATTGGAATGGCATCAGGATTGCCAATAATTATTGAAAAAAAGGAAATAACTAGTAATTGTCAAGAGTTTTATGATAAATGATGAATTAAAAGAATGTGAAAGAAATAGATATTAAAATAATGATTTCTAACCCTCCTTTACAAAGGTTTCTAGCAGCAAGAAAGAATACAAATATATGTAAAATAAGGTTCATGAATCAGGTACTGTAGTTAATAATTTGTCTAAAAATTGACTTATCTATTAATTAAAACAGAAAAAGCTATAAAATAGGCATTTCTATTTTTAGAATGATTGAAATAAAATTTTATTTGGAAAAGCATCAGCAACAATGATATAAAACTGGTGTAGATGGTATTGCATGTGGCATGGAAATTTTATTTTCATCCTTTTGTTGCATATCATTTAAAATTATAGTCACTATGGCAAGAGAGTTAAGGATAACATAAACCATACTGAACAACACCTGTCTTTTCTTTTTCCACTAAATAAAGGGGTTCAACAAATTTGGTATCTGTCTTCTGTAGTCAGAAAAAAATTCTATCATAGCAGTTTCTTTCAGCTTTTCCCAGAGCACTAGTAAATGTCCACCACATGAAGTATGTCATTCTAACCTGAAGATTCAAAGTCTAAAAAACCCCTATATATCTATTTGTTAACAAACATGTGCTGTCATTAAAAAATACATTTTAGTAATAAATATTTATTTTTATGCTGATAATCTTACAGTTAAAGATCTTAATTATTGCCTTCTCATTGCACTCTGCAACATCCTCACATGAATCTGTTTACTTAAGCATTGATTTTATATTCTGTGGTATTGTTTCCTTGTCTTTTATGTGAGGTACTAAATAGGCAGCTGGAAATATTTCAGTGGTCTGTTTCATATCTAAAAAAATCCTGATGCAAATTTTTCCCACAAAGGCTAAGGAGTTTGTTGGTTTTCAGTTTAAACCTTTAATCCTGTTTGAATGGATTGATGTCTTTTTCCTTGATTTACCAGATTCTTCTGTCAGTGATTAGGGCCTGGGAGTTTGGGCTAATCTGAGTTTCTCCTCTTTTTGTATGGTCATTCTAGTGCCCATTATTCTTGTCTTTTTTTTTTCCCTTTCCAAGAATACCACTGTATTCTATTCAATAACCACTGCTCATTGAAAGAAGATGTCTTGGATAGCCAATTAGCTGTTATGCATAGAGACTTTAACCAGCATGGTAGCAGTATTTGTTACAGGACTGTAAGCAAAGCATTGAAAAATAAATGTTTAGAAAGAGAGGGGAGGGGAAAGGAAATTCTGAATTTCTGAATTCTGCTTTCAATTATCCCAAACTACATCTAGAGCAATAATGACAAGTGCAAGTTTTACAGATCAACATGATAGGAGAAAAGACTCTTTGATTCAGTGAATAAGCTGTGATGCAGAAATCCTGCAGCAGTTTGACTAGTAAGTATGCTTTTATAATTAGAGTATCAATGATTCTCTGAGTAAAGCAAAAGTTTTATAGAGTTCTTTGACAGCAAGTGTGGGCAGCTCTTGGAAACTTTCATATAACTGTCATAAAACAGGACTACTGAATGTTCCTAAACTGAATGCCATCTAATCCTGTTATTAACTGCAATGACTGCAGCAGACATCTAGTGTCTTCTTGTGACATAAAAATGTAAGTTTTGAAAAAAACCCCGACATTTAGAGAGAGTTGTAAAATAAAGAGGTATAATCTAGGAAAATATGTATCTCTGACATTTCTGTATATATCTTTTTTTCTATAATCAGAACTTAAACTACCAGTCCTCTGTTAATATGGTGTGTCAGTAAAGAAAACAAACAAAACACACAACAACATACAAAACAAGTATTCTATTTTTTTTTTGTTTACATAGAGTGATGTTCTTCATTAAATGGCAAATACATATCTTCAAAATGGGATGATCCATAAACTAAAATATCTGCAAAATTATAAAAGCGTCATGGTATATGTGTATAACATTATGTGACATTAGTTGAGTATTTATTTGTAGTTCTGTTAGTGACTATTGATAAGTTTATGGCTTTCATGCATATATTTTATAATTTTAATAAAAATGTAGGAACTGGGGTTTGATTTGAGCATCTTCAAAAATATTTTATTTGCTTACATAAACATATTGTTTAAAAGTTTTAGTAATATTTTGTAAAATTCATATATTTATGTCACTATTCTGAATATTTATCAAGCATCAATTGTACAGAAAAGGAATTGATTTTTCTATCAAAATTATTTTTGCAATTTTATTTCATCTTGTTTTAGTTCTCAGTGTGAACATTTTTGGTAAACAAAAGTCTGCAATATTTTTGAAGTGGACCTATGTGCTATTTTGGGCAAGGTGCTACAGCAGATCTTGAAAAAGAGAGGTCAATCCTTATAAAACAGAAAAGGTTCCTCAGGACTTTTCTATTTTAGAACATGGGGTTTTAACACAGAATATTCTATTAAGAAGCCACTCTGAGAGTCTACTGGTACTGAAGGAAATGTCTGTTGGTACTGAAGTAGCTGCACCCATGTGTTAATATTGCTGGGTTAAATACAGTACATCTTGTTGGTTTTTCCTTATAATGTTAATTCAGTGAAAACAGAGCATTCTAGTGAGCTCCACCTGATGGGTCCTTGGCAGGAAGATGTATTCATCTAGGCATCATTGTGCACTGCATTACTGGGCTGTGCATGCCTCGTGTTCTTGTCAGGACCTGAGAAAGATTTTAATGAGTGTGAGGCATGCAGAGGGACGGTCTAGGTGCTGTGCACTGCTGTGGAAATATTTAATAAAACAATTAGCTGATTATGTAATAGCGTACCACTGTTGCCATAGGGAGCTGGGAGATATTTTACATTGCTGAGTCATTGTTTGAATGACAAAACCCCTAACACTGGGTTTCATTGCAGTCCCCACACATGCCATGGTGCTTTTAGCAGGATGAGGAATGCTGAACTATACCCTAACTGAATTCCAGATGAATTTGTTAGGTTCAGCACATCCATGGGGTTACTCACTCCATAACCTATTGCACAGTTCTGCTTTTATCTTTAAAGAGCTGTCATGTGTCATAGGTTGCAACCTTCTTAGAAGGAAATTCTTTGTACTTAAATGGGAAAGACCATTTATAAATGTGTTTACATGAAAAACACATTAGTATGGGTACCTTGAGACAGTTGAACAGGGGGGATCCTAAGTCATTGGATTCTGAAAAAGGTAGCAGCTGTAATTAACACAGAATAATCCTCAAGAACTCAGTAACTGATATTTCTTCCAGCAGTGTTATAAGTGTTATATATATATATATATATATATATATGTTTTAACCCAGATGTTTATTTGTATGACAACAGTGTATATGTAATCAATCACTTAATTAAGTCCAAGGCTTCTAGAGTGCCAAGCCAGGAGCACTGATTTCTGGTTCTGTCAGCAGAGAATGGTTGGGATGACATTTAGTCTTCCCTTGAGAGTAATTCTTGTGGCCCTCTGTGCATTCCTTCCATGCAGCCCTGCAGGTTCATGCTCAAAGACTGAAAGGTGAAAGAGGAGAGGAGAAAATCTTTCAGAAATTTCACAGAAGCAACCTAATAGACAGACACAGTAGAGTGAGGCAAGGGCAGCATTTTGCTTGGAGGAGCCCTGATATGTGAAGGTAAATGGCCTTATCATTGAGATCCAGTAATTTAGGAGGCCAAACTCCCATTTTGTGGCAGTCATGAGAAAAGAAACTGTATCCCAGAAGAAGAACAAGAAGGGAGCAGTCTGAGTATAAAGTATTGGCCTGTTTTCCCTGCAAGTCCAGCACAGAAAAAATATTACTCAGGGAGAATAAGTGAGAAGAGAAAGATCCAGAGGGAAGGCAAATACTGACACAAAAAGGAATGCACAAGTTTGTCATAACTTGTGTTATTAACCTTATGCTGCCAATTCCTTACTCAAATTGGTAGCTTAAATGTAGTAACTATGCATCTGTGGTGGCATTTATTAAAGCCTAATCAAGGAGATTTAAAATCCTAATCTTAGGACTCAAGATTCATTTAAATATTATAACAATGGATGGGCAGAAGCTTTGATGCTTTTCTCTAGCACTTTGGGCTTCAGTTCATGATTGCGGATGAGTTGAGAGAAGTTCCACCATGCATGTATCATATCAAGTACCCAGTCTGAGAAGTCAAGTGATGTTTGCCTACATTTCTTTCCAATCTACTGCAAGATAATTTTCCAACTTACATTAGAAAAAAAGTTTCAGACACTTTTCTGTTTCTCTTTCTCTCAGACTTGCAGACACATATTCTAGTTTTAAAACTGGAATGTTTTCTTTGCATGTAAACCCTTCTTTTGAATACGAGTGATAAGAAATTACGTGTGGAGTCCACAGTCCCTAAGTCCTTTCAGCTCCATGGAGATAGGCATTTCTATTCATATTCCAGGAGTCTTCTGGAGCTGAGAAGGAAAAAATAAACCCTGTGAAACAGGGAGAAGGCAAAACTATCAGGTTTTCTTCCTTTAAAGCAGCTTTCTGTAGTTACAAAATGATAATTTATAATCTTGCCCAGGTTAAACAGTTTTTGCAGCTATTGTAACTATTTAGTGAGGAAGCTGCACGACTGCATATATAATTTTACAACATCATAGATTGAAAGGGAATTATGAGAGATCAATTGTCCTGAGAAGTGAGCTCTGAATGTTCTCTTTCCTGGACCCAGCCCCAGGCAAATTTTTGTGAGCAGGTTTTTGTATAGGAAGCGCATCTGAGAGTAAAGTTATGGACAAAATACACCAGGCCAACATTAAAAACTCTTCCAGTTTTCTATTGGAAAAACAATTGTGCTATCATGAGGTAAAAATGGTACTTTACCTTTGCCCAGCAGGATACCGAGGATCAGAAAAGTCTTATGTATGTAAAACATAATAGTGATGATGGAGATCATGATGATGATAATAAACATCATCATTATATCATATTATTAGATTCAATAGTTGTAGATTACATATAATTTCTTGGGATTAATTAAACTATAGCAACAAACCTCTTGTATTACTTTAAGCATTGCTGCAGCATATATTTGCGGAGACTGAGAAAAAAATTTTGCACAGCTGATCTTTTGCCAGCTGAAGGTCACAAAAGAAAGATCAAAGAGATGCTTCATCTTCATTTTCAGGACTCCCCTTGGTACAGGGACAGGAAGATGGAGAAGAACACAAAAGTAGGAAAGTCTCCTACTGAAAAGTTGAGAAATATCAGGAACTTAAAACTGGCCAGCAGGTATTCACACTCTCTATGAACACTTGTGTGTTCAGGCTGTTTGTGGAGGAATTTTTGTGCTCTTCATCTGATTTAATATGTAGCAACTGTGCTTCTGGTAACAGGTCTGCTGCTCACATTGTTACAGACTGCTCAGAGAAAATGTAAGGCTGACAGGATTATGCCTTGCTCTCAATTTGTGTGGGTGGCTGCTGCAAGGCTAGCCCAAGGTGTAGATCATGAAGACCTGGTATTTTTTTCCTATAGAAAGGTCACAGTTAATGTGTTAGAGTGCAAGCCTCCTTGGGACATCATGCCATAACTATTCATGGTGTTGGCAGCTTTTTTCAGCTGTATATACCCATTTATCAAATGTGTTACTTTCTCTTCACTTCCTCCCTAAATGCTTAGCTTAAAAAGTTTAATACATGGAGGAAAAATACAACTAGATGTATTCTTCTGATATGCAGCCCATAACAAGTAGTGTGATTGTACATACATCGGAGAGATTTTTGTTAGTGTTATGTGCTTTTTTTTTTTTAATATTTCACTCCCTCAAGTTTTATGAATAAATAGTGTCTCATACATTCTGTCTTTCAAAAATAAAAGCTTTTGGCTCTTCTGATACCAAAAAAACCCTTAATAGTTAAGAAGCTTAAACACAAACAATGATTTTTTAAAATTTATTTCATGAAATAGCATGCTTTTTGTACATTATTGAACTCAATGGGTTGATAGCACTGTTTTAGATATACTTTGCATAAGGAGAGACTGTCAAACATATCTGATCTGAATTTGCATTCCATACAGGATAGAGTGTATTTTCATTAGAGGGTCCATGGAAATTGAATTTGTTCTTCTCTCATCTGAAAGACAAACATTCTATCAAAGGTCATGGAGAACATTGCTTTGCATTGCCTAGGAGGTACTAGGGCTCTTACTGGAGGGACACCAAAGGGCTGCAGAAGGCCCAGTTGGGTGAGGAAGCAGCCTGAGGTGGGTGCTGAGGTTTCTGGGTGGAAGTGGAAAGGAGCATACCACAGTCGTGCCTATTGACTGTAAGGAGCTGCCTCTGTGCTGGTGCCACTGTGCTGTACGCCCAGTGTGTCTGCAGACTGTCAGCAAAGTGGTGTGCCCTGTGAGGTGAGCTCTGGGCATGAAGATGGAGAGGGCTGTACGGAGTCCTCCTCAGCTTCTTTAGTCCATATACAGTCCCAGGCATTTAACATAAACTGATCCTGCTGCTTCTCTTGGACAGGAACTTCACAGTGTGGTGGCACAAATGTGGGGTGACAGAGAGACTACCTCTTCCATCTGTCTGGGGTGGACAGGATTCTTGTGTCTTCACAGTAGAAAGTGTACCAATCAAAGGATTTTGTGTTTATTTCTTTACGTTGGTGATGAAAAGTATTGATTTCTGTTCTGGAGGTACATAGTTCTTCAAGCATGTATCCTTATAGGCTGTACTATCAATGTTCATGATTTTATCTTTTTTGAACCCAATTAGTTGTATTGATTAGTGGGTCATCTAAATGGAACAAAACAACCCAATCTAAATTGCAAAGTTACATTGTTCATTTTGACTCCAGATTGCTGATGAAATTTGTTTTTCTCATCCATCCATTAGGAGCCCCTTCTGTTGCAGAATGCCTCTCAAGTTCAAACTTCCTTTAGGTCCCTGTTCGGGCAGCATTTGTTGCAGAATGAGGCCTTTGTTGGGGATGAGCCATTTGTTGGTGAGGGGAGACTCGGACACTCAATATGAGTGATAAACAAGTTCCGTTTATTGAAGAGAGCATCAGACACTTATACAGCAAATAATAAGCTTATGAATATTCTGTAAGCTAAGCGATCTACTGGTTAAACTATACTATCAACTCTTCCTCATTCCTTTGGGCCTACATTCCCTATTTCCCACGTCTCTCTGTCCACTTGTTATCATACCCAGGTAGGCCCAAGGGCACGCTATCTTGCAGGTGCAGCACTTGGAATTAGCCACGGCCTTGTACTTTTCCAATCTCTAGTCAGCTAAATTCCCCACACCCTTCCCCAGTGCCAAACCACTCAGCACAGTGGGCTCACCTGCTCCCAGAAGCCCTCACACGGTACAGTTGCCATTGTGCTGGTAATTATTACATCTGGTTTTGGCTCTGTGAGCTGGAAACCTAAATCTCAGCACATAAACAAAGCTGAAAAGTAACTTTGCAAATCAAGCTATGCATTCTATGTCAATATCCAGACTGATGATTTATGGCAAATGCATTATTTTTAAAGAGATGCCTACACATTGTATTCATAGTCCCTAATGTTTTCATTAAGAAAATTGACAGTATTAATCAGCATTTGAACATACTAATTGGCCATGTGCTGTTCTAATTTCCACTTTGAGCGCTGCAAGGCAATGTATTGCAGTCATGAACTGTGGATTGTTGCTAATCTGTAGGATACCAGGGAGTAATTAATCAAATTATTGCAAAATTATGCAGATATACTATTGATTTAAAAAAAAATAGAGAAAATAGAATTGTTTTAGAAAAGAAAATAAAGACAATTTAGTTTGTTTTTCAGGATGAGAAATCGATTGGTCTTTGGCTCAAAAACCAGAAAATACTGCCTTTTTTGGTAGTCTGGTGAATGGATTAATATTAAGGGCTCTGGGACAAATACTGTAAAGAACATCTTCCAAACTGGAAAATGCTGTCACAGCTGAGGGCATCTAGAGCTGATTATTCAAAGTTCTCTGTTAATTGTATTATAGTCTCTGATGTCTGTTATTGTGTAAAAATATTAATTTAATGAATTATTGGGTTTTTACATCTTGTGTTCTTGAGTCTGCCTTTGATTCTGAAGGCAGGAAGATGCACTGAAGAGGAATTTTCAAACCCCCTTGCTAACTGAAGAGCACATGCCCTTCCAAAAGGCCATGGGACTTCTGTTACATAAACACTCTCAGAATTACACCACAAGGATATATTAGCTAATAAAATTAAATTGTACATTGATGGTGACTCTGATGCATTTTAGTTTAGGTACAAAATATGCTTGTGCTTACATGAGTGTGCATGCACATATTCAAAAAACACAGCCAAAAGTTAAAACCAACAGTGTCAATACAATACAAGGGGGTATAGGCTATTTCTCATTAAGATAATAATAAAAAGGTGACAATATCTAGTTGCTATGCATTAGAAAAAAGAAAGGGAGGTGTAATCTTACAAAAGCCTTTGTTATTTTATCCTGTGTGCTTCTTTCCATGTTCTCCCCCCTCAGATGCTCTTCTCTGTTTCCTCTTATGATTGCAATAATGACCTCAGATGAAGCTGACAGCAAATCACAGGGCTTTCTCTTTAGCTTCAGAAGGAGGCAAAATAGGGGGGGCCACATGCATAGATAGCCCCATTTCTCAGTGTCATTGCTGGAGACTTACTGATGCTGCCCTTTATGTCTCTTCACACTTGTGCACTAGGCTGGACACTTCTGCAGAGGTGACACACAATGGTCATGGGGGTGTAAGCAGTAATATTTAGCTGTCCCATTCACATGCTGTAAGCCTGACACCCAGCACAGCTGAACACATTTCTGACCTAGAGTGCAGGTGGGAACCCTCAGGGGACCCCAGGGATGGTGCTCAGAGTCTGTGTTCACAACAGACCCTGGCCACAACAGATCTTCACAACCCATGGTTGCTATCGTGTGTAACCACCTCCTGCTTTCATTGCAACAAACCCAAATTGTCACCAGAGTCGCAAGCTTTTCCTGAATATCCTCAAATGAAATAACTTTTTTTGGTTCTGGGTTATTTCTCAAACATAATTTTCTAATACTACTAAATGGCAAAGAAAAATTGGACATAGCACAGCTAGGCATCAATGAAATTATTGGTAGGAGATTTTATTCAAAAATTTGTTTCTATGAGAATGGTAATCAGGAAAAAAAGTTTGTGCATGAAATCCTGCTACTCCCTTACCTTTGAGACTTGTATTTTCAAAAAGTTGATGGTAGCAGACTGTACATTTTCTTTGCTGCTACTCCAGCCTGATCCCTCTTCATTTTGCTTTTCAATGTCTTAAAATTTAGTTTTCTGTGCAGTCATTCACACTGAACCCTGAAAAGAAGATACTTATGTATTTATAACAATAAAAGAGAAAGAATTTCTTGACTTTTATGGACTTCTGATATTTTATTAGTCAGTCTACATTCACCCTCACCCTTACTGGTCTCCCTGTGGTAGCTCTAGCTCTGCTGATCTTGTAGACAAATGATGGAAGCATCTGACTTAGAGCCTTTTAGAATCAAAGAAGATTGAGAAGGAAAGGACCTGCTAGGTCATTTTGTCCATCCCCTGCCAATACAGGATCATGACCTACTGTACAATAACTTCACTAATGTCTTGCCAAGTCTCAATTTAAACAAATCTAGTGGTGGGGATTATATATTTTTTTTTTCCTTGGGAAAAATATATCCCTGTTTTTCCATATTTTCTATGAAGAATTGTTGGGATATTCTACTTAATATTCTTAATATCACCATAATTACAAGAATAACTTATTTTGCTCTTCTAATACTTTTTCTTTCTTGGCTTTTTTAACATATATTTAAAATATATGTATATTATATATTTTATTATATATATTATATATTTTATTATATATATTATATGTGTTAAAAGCACATGTATATGCTAGAATTATATATGTTCATATATATGTTAGAAGTATTTATCATGTAATTACTTTCAGCTTTCTTCATAGGTCAGATCATAAGTCCCTTATTAATACTTGCTGTTTACTTTAATTTAATTTCCTTCCACTTTATTAATCTTTCTGATGTAGGCTGCTCAAAAAGGTATGTATGGCTCATTAGATTATTCTAGGTGTGATTCTTAGGTGTTAGTGTTCTACAGCAGGGCTTTTGTCAGAGTGATAATGTGATGCATCAGGATTTGTATTTTTTCCAAATCTCCAAATCTCTTCCCTTTTAACTTAATTTAGCTGTCTGACCAGTACTCATTCCTGTTTTTATTGCACCAATATACCTTTTCCACATTGTTGAAAATCTGTTTTAGTGAATTATCTTTCCAATTCTCAAGAAAGCCAGCTTGCCCATTATTTTCATCACTTAGTATTTGAACTCATCCTATTTATTTCCTTGTGCCCTTTGTAGAGTGTAATGCTTCTTTTCTTTTTCAGAATTTCTGAATCTTATATTTTACTGAAAATGAAAATAAAAAAAAATAAAAAGCAGCCAAACTTTGCATTACATAAAGTATATTCAATTTTTAAACATCAACCTATTTTTCCTGGAGTGGCAAGGGCTAAACTGCTACCAACATAAATACATGTTTATTGGTTGCTATTGCTACAGATTGGAGTTAAGGCTGTAATGGATTATATCTGAATATTTACAAGCCCATATGTATTGACCTTTCACTTGAACCTAACCTTCATGAAAAATTCTTATGATAATTTTTACTTTGAAATAATTTATATGTAGTTTTAATTTGAACAAAACTTTCTTTTTTTTTTTTTTTTTTGTTTCCATTAGAATTCTTTGAATTGATGGCCGGACTAGAAAATTTTGAAAGCCCAAAACTATAAAGAATAAAAGAAAAAGGTTTTGCATGATTTTTTAAAAAAATTCCTGGTACTACTTAATCACTTTTGAATAAAGCAAATTGTATTTGAAATTACTGTAGAAATTTATAGGATTTACTATTTACTTTGTTTGGCTACTTGTAAGATATTGTGCAGACCATGTAAGTTAGGTTGGATTTCAGTTTCAAAATATTATTTTAACTTTTTTTTATTTTTTAAATTGCAAAATTACACAGATAAATGAACATTTTATAAATAGAAGAATGTTTGAAGTTTTTGTATGTCTTTTATGCTTAATGCTTTTATATGTAACTGTCCTCCTCTTTCCCCAATAATGTAACTCATGAGATCATAAGTATATATTCCTTAATAAACACATATTACTTCACTGTCAAAAGCAGCTCCAGGCAAAAAGTTGGCAAGTAAAGAGTTAACAAAAAGGTCAATGAAATGTGAAGACATCTGGTCCTCAATGTGTACAAAAATAATATTTGCAGCTTTTAGATGTCTTTTATGTTTCTATTGCGCAAAAATAGATTTTTTTTTGATTGAACATTTTCAGCCTTCCATTGACTGAAATAGATGACTGCCTTAGGGCATTTTTGGAAGGGAAAACTAAAAGAAAAATGACTAAATTCCTTTGTTCAGAACTGCTGCTCTGCATATCCAGTAATTTTTTTAATACAAAGACATATCAGTCAATGGGGAGTTTAGTTTGCAAAAGGACTGCAAGATTAGGCTTTTAGTATGCAAGTGTGACCACCAAACAGGCATGATAAGACTGTGGTGACCAGGATGGGGCAGGTACAGCTACCTTCTCATTTTTCATATTTCAGAAATTTACAAGTATTAAATTTCTCTTTCTTACCTCCCTGGCCCTCTCTCCTATTTTGGAGAGACTACTGAAGCAGTCTTCCCGAAATAGGAGAGAGAGCCAGGGAGGTAAGGAAGAAAAATGGTTCACGCTGCCAAACAGCCGGGAAGCAACCCCAGCTGGTGCCATGGTTAAGGCAGCCTGATGCTCCAGCACAAGAGCAAGGTGACTTTCTGGGCACATGGAAAACCTTCAGTTTTTGCTGAGCTTTAGTCTGGAGCTGACTATGCTGTCAGTACCTGTAGAACTGGGAAATAATGCAGGCACAATGGATTCTTCTGTGTATGGAAGAACTATGTGGCTAAGGAATGACATCAGCAGTTAGGAGAGATAGTACTTTATTTCATTTTATTTTTTTATCAGCACAGATGTGTTTGCTAGACTGTTCCTCAGCTTTCCCTCTTGCTTGTATCCATTAGAAGAGGCTGCTGTGAGAAGCTGTGCTGTAGTTTTTGTCATGTGTGTAACACCACAGCCTTAACTGAAGGTGCACTGAAAGGAAAAGCCAGATCCTTGTTCTTTCTGTGGCTATCTGGGAAGCAGCTTTGCAGAGAAGGTCCTGGAGACTCTGGTGGGCTATGAGCCCATAGCACACCCCTTCAAAGTCCAACAGCCTCTCCTTGGGTGCATCAGAAGCCACACTGCATACCTGCATTAAGGGAGATCCTTTTTCTCCCAGCACTGGAGAGGCTGCAGCTGGAGTGCTGCTCCAGTTCTGAGCTGCCCAGGAGGAAAGGGACAGGGATGTACTGGAGTCAGCAAGGGGCCACAAAGATGCTGAAGGGCCTGGAACTAGTGAGTTAGGAGAGGATGAGAGAGCTCCCATTGTTCAGCCTGGAGAACAGAAGGTTCAGGACGACCTTCCTGTGTGGAAACACCTACTGGATGAGGAGGAAAAAAGGTGGAGCTAGGGTCTTAGTGGTGGTCAATGATAAGCCAAGAGGCAATAGGTACAAACTGAAATGGGTGAAATTTCAATTCCTCATAAGAAAATTATTTTTTTAGTGCATACACAATCAAACACTGGAATAGCTTGCTTGAGGAGGCCGTGTAATCTCTGTCCTTGATGATATTTGAAATTCAACACAGCCCTGAGCAACATACTGTGGCTGATCCTGCTTTGAGTGGGGCAGTTGGACTAGATGATCCCCAGAGGTCTTTCCAACCTCACCCATGAAGGGATTCTGTGGTTCATCATAATAAACTCTGCTGAGGTAATTAGAGATTTTGGAATATTTCTTTTTTCTTTTTCTTTTCACCCCCAGGGAAAATCATGTCATCAATAAACAAAAGGCTGCTCACGCTGTGGTGTATCACTTCCCTCATTTTGCTTTCTGTTTATCTAATAGTGTTTTCTGTCAGGGCCTGGGCCAAGGAAGATCTGATGTCTCATGCAGTTCATATTACATGAAATGTTCACACTGTAGTGAATTAGTGATTGGGTTCAAGTCTCGTTGTGTTTCCTGGGGCAAAGGCAGTATATGCCACTATAAACGTGCTTTTATTTTATAGGGTTGGAGGTTGATCCTACAATCACTTTCTAGTGTGAGAAATTCTGATATAAGGTTTTCTTCCCCAGAGCTATTCACTTCTGAAAGGGTGACTCTTTGCAGGAACTGACCGTTGTGTTGTATGTGGCAGTTTAGAAACTGGACTGTGAAAATATTTCTTCTTCTAAACACACGATGATAATGTGGATGGTTGTTAGCAATGCAATTCCTCCAGCAAATGGGAATGGTTACTGCATACAAAATCAGTTTTTCTTTCATTATTTTTCAAGCAGGTACTTAAATATATAGATATAGTATCTGCTATAGAGCAAGTAGGAAACAGAATGGGGAAAAATGAAGGTTTCTCATTTCAATTGTGGTCCTTTTTTTAACTGGCAGTTGTTCCTGTTTTCAAGTGTTTGTTTCTACTTTAATGAGGATACCAACTTTCATCCAGTGAGATGTGTGGGTCACTTTGTTAGCGCACTTGCACACACTAAGGCAACACACCAGCTGGAAATTTGGACTTTTAGCTGAATTATTTTTCCCCAGCAAATGGTTTTCCTTTTGACATATTTTAATGTACTTGCACACTGAGAGGAAGAGTGGGTGAACAGAAAACAGACTGTTTTATTAACCCAGCAGTCACCTTTGAGATTCATACGTGTCCACTTTTTTCTTGCCTTTGTACCTAATCCCAAGAGCCTGGTACCTGGCTTCCCTTGGAATAACAAAGTCAGTCACAAACCTCCAAACATGATTGTTAACTGAATGCCAACTGTTTCTTCTCATCTTTTTTTTCCCTTTTTTTCTTTTTTTTTCTTTTTTTTCCAGTACTGTGTTAGGGATTGTGTTCTTATGGGTGCCCAATAAACATAATATCAATTTGGATTTATATTGAAGCTTTGTTTTGTTTTTTTTTTTTATTTTTTTAATAGTAGATGTACATTGTTGAAGAAATTAAATTGCTGCTTCTATTTTGTGTGTGTGTTTTATAGTGATTTTTTCAGCTCTGCGAATAGTGGGAAGGGAAGAAATAAAGCAATGCTGCAGGCACTTACTGGACTACAGTTTCAGCTCAGAGGAAAGCTACAGGATCAAAAGTGGCCAGACAAGCACCCTCGAGAAGAAGCCCATGCACATTATTCACAGTGTCATATGCCAGTTTCACAGTATCCTGCGTTCAATGGATTTTTTCCAATGGGAACACACTTTTCATCAGACAAAGCTCCAGCAATCTCAGAGGTACCTATACTACCAGTAGATATTTACAAAGCAGATTTCAGAATGCAGTGTTATCTGCCAAAAGCTATTCTTAATTTTAACACATTTAGCTCATTTTGGAGTGCGCTTAAATGAAATCAGGGAAGAGGTGAGGATGAAGCTGCTGGAATTACAATGTTCTAAAAAAAAATAGGGCTCAAGCTAGCAAATACCAAGGTATCAAACTAACTAAATCTTGTCCCTGTGCTGTCTCAAATCATGTCCTTTAAATCATTACTCTTTGGATCAACTGTCTAATGGTCCAGGGCTGACAATTTGCACTCTATGTTCCTCTTGGGTAGTGGGATGTCTCTGGAGTTTTCTTTCAGCATCACAATGTATTTCCAGACAGCAGACAGGCTAAGATTCAGCCAGTGGGCAGTGAGAACAGAGTCCAGCGGCTCCATCTTTGCTTCCTTGCCCCTTGTCAGTGTAGGCAGCATCTCATGACAGAGGCAGAGATGATGCTGCAGCCTGGTAAGTCTGTGCCTGGCAGAGAAGGTTTTGGCACAAGCCACTTGGGGATACATTTTTCATGCACTGTTGTTGATGGCCTGGGGCAGTTCTGGACTGTGGTCTGCTCCCCCATCTCCAAGGATTGGTGATGGACAAGTGGTTTGGTACAGTGGCTGCGGTTCCAGGACAATTTTGCACAGGCTATCTGCTCCTAGCCCTTAGCAGAGAGTGTGCAGGGCTGCAGAGCTGCCTCACAGCCACATCACCTCTTGTGAGCTCTGAGCTGCTGAGTGGAGGCTACAAACCTGTCACTGGACAGATTAGATGATGCCACCATATTTCTTTATATTTGAAAGTAACTGTGGTATTTTAAATACCACATGGTGGCAGCTGTTGATAAAGGCTGGTACTAGTTTGTTTTTCATTTTTAAAACTGAAGAATTGTAAATTTCAGTAAGTGGAGCAGCCGGGTTTCAGGCATTTCAGACGTGTTACATCAGGAATGTTCTGATAACTTGGTATCTGATGCACTGAACCTTTCTTTCTTAGTTGGCAGTGGGACCAAAAATAAAAATATAAATAGAGATTCAAACTCTGAATCCAACTATGAATATTTTAAGCCTTTCTTTCACTGCTAATAAACTTTCTTTCCAGTTCTCACCACTCCCCTTCTTTTCTGGGCTCCCTCCACTCTCCCCTTCCTCCAGTATTCTTCACTGTAGCCTGGGGAAAAGAAGTTTTAGAAAAATAATAAAGTTTTTATTTATTCCTTACGGCTTTTCTGCCCCTGTGGGCATTTGTCTGCCTGTCTGGCTAATGTGCTGTAATGAATCTGCTCTCTGCCATACACACACATATCGTCCTATCAATCAGGGAGAGGAAATGCTGAGTATGGTGAGCACTAACAAGCACTTGGAGGGGTCAGTACACCAGTGCACTGCCGTGGCATGCTACTTTCCCTACAGGCTGCTTTAATTGGGGGAACACGAATGAGGCAGCATGTGGCTGGCACCATATTTTCTTGCCAGTCTCTCCTCTTTGGCAAACTGACCCCCTCTGCTTCACGTTTCGGGGCAAGGCTAGTCCCGCTCTGGTTCCTGCTGCCACAGGAGTCCCTCTCAGCCTCGTTGGGCTCTCTGGGTTAACTGGAGCTGCTGGAGCAGCTGGCTTGCAGAGCCTAGAGGGTGATCAAAGGGTGCTGCAGAGCCTGTGAGGATAGCATTTCTTTGCAGGTTGGAAATCATGATGCAAATAGAAGTGGGAAAAGATGGAGAAAAGGGCGCTGAGGAAATTTAAATCAAGAGGGAGTAGGAGAGAGAAATGGTGAAAAAAATAAGAGGGAAATGGGAAGGGCTTAGAAAAAATCTTGAGAAAACAAATTAGGGGAGAGAAAAAGATAAAGAAGTAAAAGATAAAAAGGTATGGAAAGTCACATGTTAATGAAAAGCAAGGATCAAAGTAAAAAAAGAGAAAACAAAAAATATTCCTGTCCTAAATTAGGACAGATAGGAAGGACCACCTCCAGAAGAGCTCAAAGAATATCAGGAGCCTGGAGGTATTTTTCAGGGCAGCTTTCAGAATTTGGACAAGAAACTGTGTCCAATCCATAATTAAGTGGCAGTGTTTTAAGTTATAAACCTATAGATTGACTTCTAGACCCACCCACCCTTTGTGGGGTGCCAGCATGCTGTTAAGGACCCACTGACATTGCCTTGTAGCAAGACTTACTACTACTGAGTAAATTTTCTACTGGAGGTTTCTCAGCAAAGTCTTTGTTGGCTGTTTGGAAGGAGAAAGGGATTTGTTGAGAAGAATGGAGGGATTAAAAATCTCTGAGGGGCAATAGCATGTAAAGTGAGATCTTGGGGTTAACAGTATGTAAGGATGGGGATGCTTACCTTTTGGCAAGTATGAAATTTTCTTTGCCCACAAGTTCTTGTGCTCACAGATGTAGCAGGTTTGCATGGCAGTCAAGTGATAAAAACATCTTAAAACAGTTTCTCATTGCCCAGAGCAAGCACTGATGGGGAATCCATTTTGAGTGAAGATTTACCATAGAATGCCATTGAGAATGCTGTCTTTGAGATCAAGGGTTTGGGAAGTCACAAGAAAGGGTTAGTTTGGTACTTTAAAAACAGTAGCAAAGGCTCAAGAAAGAGTTTGAAGACTGAGACCTCTCTTTGTGACACAAAATCTTGAGTCAGATTAATTTCTGTGTTGATCAAGGCCAGTTACCTGTGTTCTGCAGGAAGCCAGGTTAACCTACAGAAATACCCAAGGCAGTGAAAGAGCCACCAGATTTTTCCCTGCAGTATTTTTAAGCTCTATAAAGTAAGATGCGCTGGCTTTAGCAAACACTGATTGAAGATTCTGGAAAAAGATCCCCATCAAAGTAAGATGCCACTTGTAACTCAAAAAGTGACTTCTGCTCTTGAACAAATGCCTGATAAGGTGAAAGTCAATGTGTTACGAGGAATGCCATCCATCAGTCACTGGGCAAAGGTTTACACCCTGCTGCCCTTTCCTCAGGAGTGTTCCACTATATTAATGAAAGTTCACCTTAAACACTGAATTCCCTTTGAAGGGAAATTCATTTTCTCTAGGAGTGGTTTTTGTCCAATATTAGTTTTGGTGGAGATTTTAGTATCTTTTATTTTCTTCAAACAATCAGATAAAACAAACTAACAAGATAGAATCAAATGGAATAGAATAGAACATTTTAGGTTGAAAAAACCTTAAAAACATCAAGTCCACTGTTAACCTAACACAGCCAAGTCCAGCACTAAACCCTATGCCTAAGTGCCACACCTACACCTTTTCTAGATACCTCCAGGAATGGTGACTTTGCCACATCCCTGGGCAATCTGTTCCAGTGGTTGATAGCACTTTCTGCAAAGAAATTTGTCCTGATACACAATCTAAATCTCCCCTAGAGCAATTTGAGGCCATTTCTTCTTGGGATTCTTTATGCTGAAAACCTGTAACTTTGTCAAAGACATAAATCAGAGACTGTGATCAATTGGAAACGAGCAACATTGCAGTAAAATAATAAACCAAATTTCCATCTAAAATGTGTATAAAGAAATTAATTAATTCAGTAGCACTAGTGATATTGATTTAGTTGTGTATTTGGGGCTGATCTGACATTTACTGGATGCTGTGTCAATTCATACCACCACAGATCCAGTAGGAAGCTGGTAGGAAGGTGAGGACTAACCAGAGACCAGTAAATCATTAAAGTATAAAAAAGATCTAAGTTACTTTGAAAGATTTTGGGAGCGTTATCTGTTTAACTAGTGTAAAATAAAATTTAAAGTCAATCTACAGAAAATCCCTCAACAGCTAAGAGACACCAAAGTGTTGAGAACATACTCTCCAGAATACACAGCACAGGTGTGCCACAGACAGAGATTGGAAACAGATTTCAGGTACCTGAGTAATGAGTATAAACATAAGAGTAATGTTTTACTGCATATACTGGGAAAAGCTCTGCATAAGAGTCTGCCTGTTAACCACTTTAAAATCCTCACTCTACATTTATATTCTCAATGAGTGGCTAGGAAGAATAATATTGTTGCAGTGGCCTAGGTCACTAAGGAAGCTTGAAGATATGCTTCTCACAAATATAACATAACAACAAACACTGTCTATAAATGGTTGTATTTCTTTGGAAATATTTGTTTTAGGTTGCTGTTTTAATTTTAATTACTTCTCTTTTGAAACCTTTCTGCGGGCAAATTTTGTATTTAAAGATAGAACAGGTCCAATCCAGACATTGCTAGGAGGGAAGCAATGGCTTTTTGAAAGTATTCTGAAAGTCACAAATACCTTTAATGTCATCTGCTGCCTGCCTTATATCTCCCATATAGGGAGTCTCATTTACCCAGTGTCTGCTACACTGGCATCTTTCCAGTTTCTTTTTTAGATGTGCTCTCTTGGCACATCTAAATGGCAGTTTTTTTACTTCTCTCACGAAAAAATATATAATTTAAAGGCCTGAAAATGCACTCCATGTCCAAGAAGAACCATTTCAGATCCATTTACAAATTCCATCTGTCTCCATAGGCTCTCTAATACCATAATAGGGCTTTGCTCTGGGCTACAACTGCTGTGTAAGTGACATAGTAGCAGCACACAGAAACACAAGAATACTTAAACTTGAATAGATCAGATGTCTATAAAGCTTAATAATCTGTTTCAGAATACCTTCACTGGGCTCTCACCTATCTCCATATCGTATTTGTGCTGCCCTCGGACAAAGGAAGGAATGATGAATCTGACTCCATGTTCTCAGAAGGCTAATTTGTTATTTTATGATATTATATTAAAGAATGCTATATTAAGCTATACTAAAAATGCAGAAAGGATACTTACAGAAGGCTAAAAAGATAATAATGAAAACTCGTTACTCTCTCCAGAGTCCTGACACAGTTTGGCCCTGATTGGCCAATGAAGTCAAAACAATTCACACCAGAAACCAATGAAACAATCACCTGTGGGTAAACAATCTCCAAACACATTCCACATGAGCAAAACAGAGGAGAAGCAAATGAGATAATTATTGTTTTCCTTTTCCTCTGAGGCTTCGCAGCTTCCCAGGAGAAAAATCCTGGGTGAAGCGATTTTTCAGAGAATGTGAATGCCACGTCTCCAGAACAGGTACCTACATGTGAATTTGATGCCTTAGCAATTTCTGTAGCCAATGGGGGAAGTGGACCCATTTAAGATCCAATTTATCTGGCTTATCTTAAAGATGTACTTTGAAGTAAAACAGATTACACCCTCCAAGTGATATTTTTCTCCCTATTGACTGAAAAAATCTAGATACTTAGCTTGGATGTAGGCATCTGCATTTTGTCATAAACACAGTCAAATACATTCAATGTCTATGTTGGGTTTTTTTGCTTCAGAGAAAGTATAGAATTCTCAAAATTTCTTGATTCCACTTTGAATTAGCTTATGAAATGATGCTTGAGGGTTAAAATTTAATTTTATGTTAAATTGCCACAGTGTAGTAATTGAGATTGTTATACTTAAGTCTTCCTAGACTTTTTGCTGAAGCAGTTTGCAGCAGCAGAGCCATCTGTCTCTGCAGATTTTTTCATGGCAGTCACTTAAAATATGTTAATTTTTACTTTTGTGCACTATAATATTTTTATTTTTTTAAAATAATGCTTACATTTATTTACATTAAGAAAATACTTAGATTTTGTGTTAGTATTTCTATCATGAGAAGTATATAGAAAAAAGGAAAATTATGTGAAGGGGCACAGAAATAAGAGGGAAAAGGGAATTGGGAAAAAGAACAAAATGCAATTTGGAAGATCTAGAAAGAGGAGGAGCAGAATGGAGACCAAAAGAGATGGGTAAGTGGGAAATAAATAGATAGATCCATTTAAGATTCTCAGGTTCACTCATTATTTTGTAGACTTTCATAATATATCTTCATTTTTCTACACTTCACAGACTTCATCTTTTTAACCTTACAGTGTCTAAAGTCCACAGACTCTATTCTTTCTCCCATATACCTCATATTTTTTTTTAGACACTTTTATTTTTGCTATGTCTATTCTTGCACACACCTCTACACATCTGAGCACAGCTGTTAACCTACTTCTGTGTGATAATTCCTGTGGTATGGAAATCACTGATGTAACTGTGATTCCAAAAGTGTGTTCAGCAGGTCCATTGCCTTCGGTAGTTAGAGAGAGCATTAATGCTGAATCAAAATTTGATTTTTGTCTCAAAATTAGAATTGCAGGTGACAACCTTTAAAAGACTTGAAGCTGTCTATGGTAAGGGTGGTTCTTTTTAAAGTCTGCTGTAATTCTTGATATGAAGGAGGCAAAATGTGGAAGACAGATGTAAGAAGAGACCCAGTCATGGTTTAATCACAGGGTGTCCTGATTCCTTCCCATGTATTCTCAGCTCAGAACCCTGAGCAGTAGTGAGCTGTCTATCCACACTTGTGCATTTAACAATGCCTAAGACACGTCCAGGCAGCCCTACTGTTAGGAGAGTCCCTGGCACAGTTTTAGCCTATGCCTATGAATGCTGCCCCTCACTGAGGCTTGGAAGCTACAGGGCCCTGGGACAATTCATAATCAGCATTCCGCAAACAGATGCATTCTTCTAGTTATCAAAGGCTTCAATGACGAAAATATGAACTCTTCCATGACTTCTGGGCTCAGTGTCCACTACCATTCCTGAGTGTATCAATTTTATGAATGAAATTATAGCTTGAGAGGGTCCTGTGAAACTTCTCTTTTGACAACCCTGTGCTGCTCAATGGGTGCTGCAAGTAGGGGAGGAACCCATTTGCAAGGGATAAGCTTTTTTTTTCCTTCCCATGAAGAATATGAACAGGTCCCGAACAGAATTAAAAAAGACTTTGCAATTGTAAAGTAGAGAAAAATGGTGCAAACACTGCTATCTCTACCTTGAGGGTGTTCAGGCCTTTCCAATGTTAATGAAAGGAGACTCAGTTTCTTGTCAGCTGCAGCAAAGAGAAGCTCCACAAACTTGGAAAGAGATCAGCATTTTTTGAAATGTTGGCCCAGGATTAAAAGCATAACAGGATTCCCAGCTTCCTACTGACTTCAGTGGAAAGGTGAGGATCATGATGGGAGTTAGGACTCCAGTATAAATCTACACTTGACTTGACAGTCATACTGTTCCTGAACTGACAAATGGCAGCCAAGGACGAGGTAGTCAAGCTGAAGGGTCACTAGGGAAAAAAAAAGAGCTTTAAAAGAGCAGTGCTAGTCTCTATGACAAGAGCTGTAGTAATTGAATTTTGAAGGAACCTGACTGAGATATTAAGTATTATACGCCGTATTAGTAATTACATAACAGATAATATTAATGATACTTATACAAGTGTTTGTTAAACCAGTAATTCAGATTTAATCAATAACAAATGGCCTTTTTTATAAGAGGGAATCCCACGCTTAATTTCTGAGATTAATCTTATTTAAAGCAAAAATTCTCCCTCTGAATAGCTGGTAGTGTTCAGCTTAAATTAGCATCTGCTGAAGTGAGTAGTTGAGCTTCATCTGACATTTATTAGGAACCAATGCATAAAGGCTGTACTGTGGCAATACTATTTAATTGTCAAGGCAATTAGTTGCCACTTTGGATATCAGAATTGTCATTGAGTTAAAAAATAAGGGAAGAAGACATGGCAGAAATAGTTTTCTTTCTAACTGGGAATTGTGTCTGAATTTTATATTAGTCATAGAAGTGAGAACTGATGACATAGATCAGACTTGGACATAACAGTGAAAAAGTTATAATTTTAACAACAGTTGATTTACTTATGACTTCAAACCAACTCTAAATTTTGTAAAAAATTATGTAAATCACTGGATACTAGGCTAAAATTCTCTGTAATGTGTATGGTTCCCTTACCTCCCTATTAAAAAATCGGGATTATTTATTTTCTTTTCAACAATATAAAGATATTTAGTATAAAAACCCCTCATTCACTATTCTGTGAGCCTTACATTTGCTCTGAAACATGTGTAGATCCTCCTAAGCAAATTCTATGTGCATGATTCTTACCTTTAACTATGAGAGTTTCTTAGTTTGAAAAGGATTTATATAGTTATATTCTTTCAATATGCAAGTAAACTGGCCACTGGTCACATGAGAGAGTCCTCTTCAACTGTGCTTATTATTGTTCTTTTTGTTCTCAAATGTTTTCTAGAGAAATTTAGAGTCAGTTTTGCATATCTGCCAATAATGTTCACAGAGTAAAAAACGAAAAAGGCAGTGTAGAAATGGTAGTTCATTTTGCTCAAGACTCTGAGTGCAGTGTCTGGAAGTGCAGTGTCTGGAAGTCTATACTCTGGCAGCTTGTACATTGGCTGGCCTTTGGATTAATGTAGGAATGCAAAGCTACAAGTCCTTAATCTTCATAAAGAATGACAACCATCTCTACAGGGCTGGAGCCTGCATGTTCATCCCATCCTTCTCTGCTCCTCACCAAAGTGCAGTTTATTGTTTATTATTATTTATTATTATTCATGTTTCAATCCTGTCCAGATCAACTTCTACAGTCCATATGTTTCATGTGTTGGCAATTTGCGTATCTGGACATGTCAGAAAAGGTTATTAGGTGATTCTCTGCTTTATAAAGGGGGAATTAGGGAAATTTTAAATCAAACTCTAGGAAGAATTAAGTGAGATTTTAATTTTGGCTATGCTGGATGCCTCTGGGCTATGTTGTGATCCATCTGCCTAGAGGGAGGACTTTGCTTATCTCAGCTGCCGTTTTCTAGCCTAGCCCTAGTGGGAGTGCATCTCATCTATTGTTTCAAGAATACTTCCAGCCATCTCTCAAAGTTCAGTATGCTGACCACAGATTATCCTGCCTATTTTCTGAGCAGTACCAAACAAGATTAGGTTAATTAATAGCTATATTTTAATTGAATTAGCTTCCATGCATTATTTATTTCTGACCAAAGGTCTAGAATTTGTGGAGACCAGCACTTCAAAACTTGGGAAAGTAAATGTTTTTTGTAGGTGGGACATGAAAAGTTTGAGCCACAAATAAAAGATTGAATCATTAAAATGTATAGATCAACTGATTTTGGGTTAACCTCTTTTGTTGGAGAGAGAGACTAACATATTGAAATGAATGGAAGCTCCAGATAATCTCTAGTAGTTGAAATCAAACTGAAATATGATTGTAATAGTCTCAAGATATTATATTTTATCTGTGGTTACCTGCAAGTCCAGCAAAACAAGAGAGGCTGACACCAATAGGATTTAAGAGATCTTACACTTTTCACATCATGATGTTTCTGCTCCTTTTATTCTAAACACTTGTAGATCTCCTTTGTGATCTTGACTACAGTGTTTCCTCATAATGATTGCTGCTATATCGACTCCCAGGAAAACTTTTTCTTAGTTAACTGAAGTATAAAGCAAATCTCAACTTTACTTGGGAAGGTACTTCTCTTTCTTTTCTTTTTTTTTTTTTCTTGTTATCAGTCATTATTCTAGGGCCAGACTTCTGAAATATGCAACAACTCATGCTAATTTCAAATCTGTGTACCATCTTCTTGCACTATTTTGAAAAGGAGCCCATTCTCTGGTATTTCCTGAAGTGCATTTTTCCAGAAATGAAGCCCGTGGTTACTGTCAACAGAAACCTGTGGTCAACCTTCGTCTTGATTTCTCCACTAGCTGGAAGGAAATGAAAAACTGAACTTGTCACTTCCATCTGTCCTGACTCACAGCTGGTTCTGTACTGGTTTAGTTACACTTCAAATGTTCTGCTGTATGAGCTTTGATCAGTAAGACACGATTGAGTTTTTTATCTCATAATTTCCTCTGAGAAAAGAATATAAACAGCTCTTTCTAACTGATGTCAGTATTTTTTGATTTGACAGGGAATTTTAGGATATTACAAGATTTTTTCAGTCGTCAAATGTACACCTTAAAACAGAGTCATCTCTAGTTCAGGCCATTGTATCATACAATGTAGTTACTCAAAATGCAGGGAGAATGAGGTCAATCATTGCCCATCAAATGCAAATACAAAATAAACCACAAACAACTCAACATGAGTAAAGAAATCCAAGAATTATGTTCTATAAATTCAGTTGCCTGCTGTTCATTCTGTAGTATAGAAACACTTTTGTCCATCCAACACTTTTCACCAAATATTTTATCCTTTCTCAGGAGACAGCTATTTAGATGCAATTATTTGAATCTGTGAGATGGCTTGAAACTCACAAAGCTGAGAACCATAAAAAGTGGTGATGGAGAAAAGTCTAATAGACAGAAATAGCTTTGGTGCTGTACAAAGGAGAATACCTGTTGTGAATTGCAGCAAGTTTCCAGTGGCCATAAACACAAGGAAAAAAGGTACTGTTATTCTACAGCCATGATAGTTTTCAAAGCAATGCTACCTGCAGAGGTTGTCAAGAGAGCAGAAAAACCACAATAACCCCCACATCTCTAGCATTCCACATCCCACTTATTTCACCCAAGGCTGCATATTTATTTTGAGATTAATTTGGTACATGTAGTGTACATTTGCCAAGTTTTTTTTTTTTTGCTATTTAAATCTTCAATTCCAAAGCTATGTATTAATCCTATTACTGCTAATTGAGAGAAGTCTGCAGTCTTTTTGAGTTAGGTGAAGTTCAAGTTGTAATTGGTATCAAAGAAAAGCACAGAGTAAGAACTGAATATTAATATTTAACTCTTGCCATTTCATTATTTCCACTTGAAAATCACAGCAGTGGTTAAAAGACCTTTTTATGAGTTCATGAGGGTAGTGAATTGGAGACTATGGGATGAGATTTTTCATTCATGCAGCAAGATTGAAAAAAATTGCTTTGTAAGAAATGTAAATGAAATATTATACTGGGGCCCAGTAGTACTGGTTATAGCCACAGGTTTCTCAGTATTCCCATTATGAAATTTTCCTTGTAGGTTAAGTACCTGCACCGTAAAATTTTGTGCAAGGTTAATACAGCATACAAGACTAACCCAGGAGCTATTTTGTTCCAAATCTTCCATTTAGCCTTTTCCAGATAACTGTAGTTTTAGATGAGGTTTTGAATTTGAGTACTTTTTAAATGACTGCTTTTAAGGCAGAACATCTCATAAGACATGCACACAATGGTAGATTAATTGCTTATGATGGAAAATAAGGACAAAGACCACCCAGGTCTTTGATATCAGATCCCTAATCAAGTGCATTTATTTGTACATTCCTTCAAAGACGCAAACGGTGAATTTTTTCAAAGGTCAGAGAAATTAAAAGAAGAATGGCCATTGACTTGGTGGCTTTGGAAATAATTTCTACCCCTGACTAAACAGTGTTTGGAACACCAGTTAACAAAGAATTTCTCCAAGTTTTATTTTTCCTATTTTTTAGAATTTTATGCATTAGGAATTATAGGCTCTGTTTTCAATCGTACCCATAGAGCATATTCACTATTATACCCTTGGGACTGCTATAATCAATCATTTGAGATAAAACTAAAAGGGGACCAGGATGAAGGAATATTTCAGAACTGTATCTTGTTGTTGAAATATCACAGAAACCATGCGTAAGAAAGGTGTCTGAGCGGAAGAAAAATGATAAGAGGTAATGTTGGAAGTCAGAGTAAAAAACAAAGAGATCAAAACATGGAAAAAAAGCAAAGAAGATATGAAAAATTAGGGAGAACAACACTGAAACCAGCAAAGTGGACACAGCTTGAAATACTGGATTTCCACTACTCACTTTACATTAAAGATGGCAAATTGTGATAACAATTGATTATTTTTTCTGTTGAAAGTGTTTTCCATCCTGTGAATATTGAAGATAGTCTAAACTAATAATTTGAACAAAATGCATAAATAGCAATGGTAGCAAATCAGGTTCCAAACTAAGATATTTGATTCTTGCTCTGTGTACTATGATTTCAGACAAATGCACAGATAATCAACATTTTTTATTTGTTCACAAATTTTCTCCATTATTGCTTTATATTAATTTACTTTAGAGTTTGTTACCTTCGAAGACCTTGCAAGTTCAAACCAAAAGTTACCATGAAGGCCTGGTAACTTTGTGAGGTGCATCGACACAACTGTACTTGCAGTCAATTCCTTATGCAGAAGAAAACTCAAGTGTTCTCTAAAGCAAACAAAAGGTTTCTTTCTTTTTTTCTTTTTTTTTTTTTTTTTCTGGCAAAAGATTATGAAACTAATACTTGGGTTGGAAGTAATGATAAATATAAGCTCACAACTTTCATCATTATTGTTGTTACAAATCATAGATCTATTTCTAAAGAACAAACTCCACTTTTTGTTTATATCTGGACCATTAACAATTGAACTGTGTCTTGCCTTTCTAATATCAAAAGAGGCAGACTATATTTACAGAATAAAGAGTGTGAATAACTAAAAAATAGATTGTATTAAGTCCTGAAATAAACTATTGTATCTAACACATAGAGAATGAAAAAAATGTTGCTACTACAACCTCCAACTCACTTAGTGAGAATTTTGCCTTGAAAAATTCAATAGAACTGAATACAAATAAACAATGTCATCCACTTTGTAGTACTGAAAATGCTGATTTTGTGGCTTAAGTGATAATATTGATAGTTAAAATATATTTCATACATAGTGCTTGAAGAATCATCTAGTTCATTCAAACTTCGCTATTACTTCTCTCTCGATTTTTTCTTCAGTTAGTAAAAATGCCAACAAGATTTGAATACTGACATTCAATTCATACCTTTTGGGGGTTGGGGGTCATTGACTCCAGCATCCTTTTCTATATATTTATGTTAAGCAATCCTCTGGCCTCCACTGACATTTTGACACTATCATATAAATTGTAATGTTTCAGTCTGGCTGTGAGGAACGTGTCACATCTTGCAGGTAAAAATTTAAGTTGCAGAGACACAAATTCATTTCCTCATATCATAAGGTTTAGCTTCCATAAATGCCTACATGGATCCAGCTTTTTAGTCATGTAAATAAGAGGCATATAATTAAAGTTCATTGCCTTCTGTGATGAGAAGTTCTCCTTTTGTGATGAACCATAAGAGAGGAGCATGTCCAGAGGAATGAAAAAAAAAAAAATCCTGCTTTTTTATGAAGTCTCCCAGGGGTATCTGAAAGTGATTCACTTTCTGGAGATCCTTTCTCTTCCTATTGTCCAAAAGACAGACTTTTTCATAATGTAGACTAGAAAAATGCCTCTTAGAGATGAATGTCACTTGTGATGAATGCTCAAAATTGTCCAGGGACTCAAGTTCAGGTAGGAAATTGCACCTGAGTCTTTAATGTCTTTGTGTAACAGGTAACCACAGAACTATTCTTCTTGCAACCCAGATGATCTTCCTCTAGAGACTGAGTCCACTTCTCTCACAGCCAAGTGAAGCATGAAGTCTTTTCTCCCCTTTAAGTCAGTAACGTGCATTTCATTCTTTCACAGCAGGAGTACAACAAATACTGCTCTACAAATGACTGTGAGATGCCAAAGCATCTTTTAGGATAGTGATATAGACAGCTTGATGACCTGGCTGACATGGTGCTCATCTTACACTGACCACTGGGAGTCAAGATGAATTGGTAACATGATGTCTTCTGATCTCAAACACAAAATATTTCATATTAGATATTGTGTGTTAACTACCTTGTGTATCCACAATGTAAAAATTTCTACAATAGTTCTGCAGTAAAACAAATATCACTTCCCTGCAGGCTGGCCAGATTACAGATTGCCACCTGTAAACCAAAAGACCTGGGACCAATTTCAAAACCCACTCATGGCTTTTTGACTTTATTGAGCTTTACGTCCAATCTACAAAAGCAGAATTTTACATGAAGAATCATTCTGTGTTGAGATAGAAAAATAGCTTGAAAAGATTTTTAAAGCATTCCAGCCAGTAATACTTTCAAGAGACTTGGTCTGACCAGACACTCCTCTGATTTGTATTTAAAGCATTATTAAAAAAGCGTGCTATGGAAGGCATTATTTTGGATCATAGGCAATAAAACTTAAGGGGAATCCAGCTCTTTGGAGCCCTGTGTCTTTTTGAATAAAATTGAACACATGTGAAATGAAAAAGCCCAAAACAAAACCATGAACCTTTTCTGTGCTCTTATTTGAAATCTTTATATCAAGTCAGGCCTCAGTGTGTACAGGGCTATTTTAAGCACAGTTTGTGCCAAAAGAGCTGCTGATGACATTTCAGATGTGATTCCCTCACTGCTGTGCTCCAGTTAATGGGCCACTCTTGTGATAGCAGCAGTATTGCTTCTAAAAATGTGATGATCTGCTGCAGATAGAAACATATTTTTCTGCATTATGCCCATTGATTAAAAAAAAACATACTAAAGCCTTATCCATGGAACTCAGACTTGGAGGAAATGAGGCTTAACTGGATTTTATTCTTAAAAATAATAAGAGAATCTACTAGAAGGAATAGGCTCTTTCCAATCCTTTTTTTCCTGATAATTTGGTGTACTTAATATATAAATATGCCTATGACTCCCTGTAAGCAAAGATATACCTGCTTAGAAGACATTCTATATGTATGTGTGGAAGTGTATATATAAATGTCAAAAGCTGTGAGGAGTGGTCCATTGTCACTTCACTGAATATGACACCATAAATATGCACATGAGAACCGAACTAGTGCTCCCAAATGCCTGCTCCCCAAGAGTCTATCCTCTTCTTATTCATAATGTTTTATCACAGAAACAAGCACCTGGTAATCAAACAGACAAGCAGCCCATGATTGCTGTTGAGGTAGCTGTGATACACCCTTCAGTATATTTGTGTACTGAATGTAGATCAAGTGCTTAGATGAGCACATTAAGCTGATATTCCCAAAAATGCCTTTATGACTGGGAAATGCAGCCTCCATGATTTCAGTTAATTAGTGAATGCTGAATTGCATAGCAAACAGGTGAATATATAATTTTACCTTTTCATCAGTAATACTTAAACTCCCAGAAGTGTCAACAATATTCAGCTACTTAATCTGAAGAACATTATCAATTGTTTTTTCTGCAATTGCTTTTTTCTCAGTTGGAAGATGAATGTGGATTTTATTTTTAGCTTTGTGGTGTTCCTCCAAACATAAGCATATTATTTTATGTATCTTCCTTGCTGCCAATGTTGGCTGTATGCAATGATTCAGTTTGTTGGATTATTTAGTGGCTCTTTAGTTCATAATGTGTGTTAGCTCTTTCAGAAAGTATTTCTGAAATACTCGCTGAAAAGGGAATATGACAAAGTGAAATATTAAATAGTGTTTTTTAAGACTTCCACAAATACAATATACATCCTTAATTCAATGTCTTTCAGTATCCAAGTCACTGCAATTTCAATTTGAGAAAATCCTACTTCAGAAACTTAAAAAAAAATTATTGGAAATTCTGTTCACCTGCTTGAAATCCACTTTAGGGCAGACTGACTCAGGTCTTATTTTCAAAAGGTTTTATGCTTTGTTTCCCCTCCACTATTTTTAATACCGGTTTTAATACATTGGATTTTTTCTCCTTGCTACCCCTTTTCTCTTACATGCCATTGCTTAAATCCTTTTCTATCTTCAACATGTGCTATTTCCTACATATTAAACCCAATGAAGTTATATTCCCTATCATATCTGTTTTCGGCCTCTCAATCAATATTAAAATTGGAGAGTTGTTTCACAAGATTTCTTCACAAGAAAATACAATATTTTTTAAAATAATATCTGTTGAAAGAGCAAGAGCATTATTCCTTCTGTATTGTCTCATCTTCATGTTGTAGATGTGAGGTCTTGCAGTTTTTCTGGGTTCCAAAGGATACCATTGTGACTTTGGAACTTCTCTGAAATCAGTTGAGAGTTTTGGATTAAAATTCCTTAAATTCCTGTAAACTCAGAGTCAATAAATATATTTGATTTTTATTTTAATAAGGGGTATACTGTAGAAATCTAGATTTTCTTGTTATTTCCTATAGGGTGAGTGCTTCCTTATGTTGTTCTGTACTCAATAAATAAAAACCTTTTGAATATGTCGCAGCGTGAAATGGCGTTCCGGAAGTTCAGTTTCAAAGTGACATCCATTGCTTTCCCAAGGCAGCAACATTTGATAATTTTTAGCATAGCTTCCTAAAGAAATGTGGCATGTTTTGATGGTTGTTGCTGTCTGTTTGCTTCTCATAAACCTTCCTTTCCTTCCACCTCAATATTTTTGCTCCTGGAGCCAGTTTCAAGAGAACTGCATTGAGGTGTCATGGAATTCACAGGCAGATAGGGAAAAAGGCATAAACTGTACAATGGGAAGAGATAAGATAGCTCTTAATGAGTCTGCAGAATAATGAGCAAGGGCAGCAGATGAGCGAGGGTGCTGCCATCAGTGCAAAAAGCCATCAGTGGGTTAATGTGGGCTCAGGAGCCCGTGTGCTGAAAGCTCCCTTCCCTGGCAGGAGTGCAGTGATCATGGAAAGCAATCCAAAACTGGGTAACTTGGAGTCTTGGGAGAGAAAGCTTTAAGGGAAATATAATAGAAATCTGCAGGAAACAGCAGTTTATTGGTTTCACCATTCATGGAAGAGCTTGTTCATATGGAGCATTCGAATTATACTGTGTAAACGTAAAATTCTCATGATAAGAGACACTATGGAAATATTTTATTTATCATATTTCAGTTCACACTCGTTTTGAGGCTGATCCTCTGTGTCGATTTCTGCACTACAGATTTTTAGGGTAGCGTAATAAATCAGTGCTTTTGCCTGGTGTGTTGAATTTTGAACAAGGTTTTGTATTTTTTTGCTAAGCTTACAGTGTTTCAATAGATACCTTTTTTATCTGAACACTTGAGGTAACTTATCTACTTCAGTGAAGTCCTGTTCAGTGCAGAAAAGTTAATGGAAAATATATAATATTAATATATAATATATAATTCTTGTACTTATTATTCAGGCAAAGCTCCTAATCAATACCAATAATTTAAAATGAGAACAATAGGCTTTTTCTACTGTTCAAGAGATATCCTGCTTACTAGAAAAGAGAGAGAATCTAAAATAAGATGCAATTCCCGGGGGAAAACCACAATTTCTGAATTGTATTACTGAGAGTAGAAAGATGAATTAATGTGACTAATTTCAGAATCAGTCTTGCTGTATTAAACACACTGCTGGCCTTGGACTGCAGCATTTTAAGAAATAGTTTGATAGACTATAGATAGTTTGTGTATTTTATTTATTACATTATTGAGAAGAGAACTAACTTGTTACCACTTTGGAAAAAGAGGTATTCTTTAGCTTAATAATGTTCAGTTCTTAGAGAGTTCAGATGCTTAGATTTTAGTCTGCCAGGGCAACATATTTTACATACAGTTAAGAATCTAGGTGAGAACAGCTAGTTTTTCTCTAAGCAGTTTTGTTGCTGTTTGTGCTTTTTTTCAAGCTCAAATCAATTGTTCTTGACATAATCAACTCCTATTTTTGTTCCCTGCTGTATTCCCTGCTGATCTAGTGCAAGTTCTGCTTATGTCGTGGTTCTTGGTGGCCTTTTATTAATGTTCTGATGTAGAAGTTGAATATTAATCTGCAAGCTATAATCATATGAGTTCCTGTTCCTCCTGATTACTCAGGAAGAAAATAATTTACATTTCATACAGGTTTGGATATAGAGAAAAGAATCTAGAAGACTTCCAAACTTAGCTACCACACGGGCTATGGGACTTGTGACCGACCTTTGCGCTGGGCTGCTCCTGTGGAAGTTGTAAGGGACTGATATTGACTTCAGCTACAGAGCATTTTCAGAAGCCTCTGCTGTGACTGAAACAGGTTGTAGGCAGAAGTTATTGGATAATTCTGATTTGTTCCACCAGATCAGTGCCCCAGTGTGCAAAACATTATACAGACACAGCGAACTACTTCCTTAAGGGCCTTACAGCTTTAAAAGACTTTATTGACAGAAAGCACATCTTAAACTTTAAAAGTTTCAATGTCAAATCCAGCAGTATAGAAAAAATAGTGGAAAGAATAGCAGTAACCATTCAATGCAGATACTGAAGTTCTATGTTTGTTTAAATACTTTGGCTGATATTTTACTTTTACATTAAAAAAAGTTGAAGCTATAATTGAAACAAAATTTTCTCAGTTCTCTGAAATAAAGAGATGTTCTTAGCTCTGAGGGTCCTAATATATTCCTGTAAAAATGAAATCTACCTAAAAAATTAGGACTCTGTAGTAAATTTACTTTGTAGTAAATTTAATTGTCTTCTTCAGAGTGGAAAAGCAATATGTAGAAATTTAGGAAATTGACATATAGAAATTATCTTGTGCACGGAAACTGTAAATTCTCCACTGTCTTGCCCAGAATGGGTTATTTAATCTCTGCTTTAAATGCTGTGATGTGTTCCAGCTGAGTGAGGTGTCAACTTGTGTGGTCAGATGCCCCTGAAAATATTGCCTTAATTTAACAGCTTTGAAAGAATTGTAGCAGATACGTTTTTCAAGGGAGACAGGGGAAACTACTGGGAGAGAGCAGCCACATGCTGGAATGTGTCCAGTCTTCTGTGAGCAGCATCCTGAGGTAAGATCCCAGTGGATCAGAGCTCTTCCCACCCTCCTCTGCCTGGTGAAAATGCTCCTCAGCACAGCTCCTGCTAACACAGTATATGGTGGCCCCCCATTTATGTGACATACTCAGCATTAGCAAGGCATTCAGAATTTGGAGGCTGCATTTTACAAAACCAATTTTGGTGGTTTATGGATTTAGCATAAATCTCTCTTTTAGGGAATGATTATTTGGGAATGTTTTAGTCTGGTCATTTTTGACTATAGTATCACAAGCCCAGCCCTGCACCACTAATGTAAAGTACTCTTCTGCTTTGGATTTAGATAGAATTCTCCTATTTGTATAAATGATATTAATTTTCACATGTTAAAATTACAGTTCTTTCAAGAGGAATTAATTTGTCCCTGCTTTATCTGAATTACATGTTAATGAGACAAAACCTTATGTTCAGGCTATATTTAATGAGGAAAAAGTCAATTCAGGGAGTGTAAAAGTTCAGCTTTTCTGCATGGACACAACTATGAAAAGTAAATTGCTTCACAGACCTCTCTGGTTTTTTGTTTGGATGCTAAAAGAGCCAAGTTTAAATGGAACACTTAATAAGTCTGAATTCATGGATGATGAGTTTGTATTAGTCCAGTCAACAGGTCAGTCTATGGAGCGTGGTTGTAGACTGTATTTTGTTTAGACTAACAGAAATATTTTGCACATTGTTCACCTGAAGATGGAGCTTGAGTGGTTCTGAATACATATTAAAAGTATAACTTGTCACACAGAGCTGTGGTTAATAACTTTCTCTTTGGACTTTGTATAGGGGAAGAAGCACCATCTTAAGCTTATTTAGATTCTTGTGGCAGAAAAATAAAATCTATAAACAAACTTTCTTTCTTTAATCTTCCTCAACTAACCTATGCTCCTGGGTGTTTTACAGATTCTAATGTAAGACTCCTGTAATTATTGAGCTGTTCTTTTGACCTGGTTGCTTGAAGGATATTGGATTTCTCTTATCTGCAAATGGAGATTAGCAGTCAGATCACCTGAAGTGCTAAAACACTGCTAATTTTTTTAAAAACTGATTT